>NC_139721.1:31126604-31333305 GCF_964211835.1 Anser anser | reverse complement strand
GGTAACTCAAGACATCCACAGAGGTTTTGGAATACAGGAGGTTCCTTCCTCCCTGTCTAACTTCAACATTTGATACGTTTTAAAATGTCTTGAGCTATTATTTTACAATGTGAGGATATAGAGGCAGTTTCATTTTATATATTTGTCTCAGAAATATTCCAAGTAGGTGCTATGGTAATAGAATACTGTGGTAAAAGGGCAATCACAGTATAATCCCATCAGTGGTGTTTTTATCATATCTGTTTAAAATAACACTCTTGAAACTTATTGTAGCAGTATGTTGTTCACAGTACTGGCATATTTCTGAATTCGTGAGGCACACAGTTTCTTGTAAATGTTAGATTCTCTCCTCTCATATGTAAATAGCTCTAGCGGGTGACCGAAGCCAGAAGCTAAGCATCCACACAGACACTCAATTCATCTGGGAGGAAGAGGGAAGGAATAGGAAAAGCAAAAGTGAGAACACTTGTTGGTTGAGCTAAAAAGTTTAGTTAGTGATGGAAAAAGGAAAACAACAACAATGACCAAAAAAAAAAAAAGCAAAATCAGTATGTAAGTCACTCAGCACCCAATCAGACCAATACCCAGCTAATGTCTGAATAATGGCTACTTTGGAAGATCAAATTCCAAGTTTTCATTGGTGAGCATTGATGTTATATGGTATCAAAATTCCATTTAGGCAGCTCAGGTCAGCTGTTATGCCTGTTTCCCCTCCAAACATCTTTCGTGTCCCCAGCCTACTTGCTGTGGGCACAGAGCGAGAAGGCCTCAATACTGTGCAAGCCCTGTTCAGCAACAGCCAAAACAGTATCAACACTGTGTCAGTCACAAATTTAAAACACAGCGCCATACAGACTGCTATAGAGAAAGTTAGAATCATTTATTTTCATTTAGGTTGGAAAAGACCTCTAAGATCAAGTCCAACCATTCTCCTAACACTGCCAAGTCTACCACTAAGCCATGTCCCTAAGCACCACATCTACACATCTTCTCAAAACCTCCAGGGATGGTGACTCAACTACTTCCCTAGGCAGTCTTTTCCAATACCTCACAACCCTTTCAGTGAAATTTTGTTTTTTCGTAATATCCGACCTAAATCTCACCTGGCACAACTTGAGACCATTTCCTCTTGTCCTATTGCTTGTTGCCTGAGAGAAGACATTGACCCCTACCCCACTACAACCTCCTTTGAGGTAATTGTAGAAAGCAGTAAGGTCTCCCCTGAGCCTCTTTTTGTCCAGATTAAACAAACCCAGCTCCCTCAACTGCTCCTCCTAAAACTTGTTCTCCAGACCCTTCACCAACTTTGCTGCCCTTCTTTGGCTATGCTCCAGCACCTCGATGTCCTTCTTGTAGTGAGGGGCCCAAAACTTAACACAGTATTTGAGGCGCTCCAGAGATCACTGCAACAGACACATGAGCAATGTGAAAGACAAAGGAATTTCTCTGTAATTTAGGCAGAGGTAAAAATTAAGGAGTTAAAAACATACAAATTCTGGAAAGTAATATCTTTCATTGGATGAGAAAGAAAAGAAAGAAAGAAAGAAAGAAAGAAAGAAAGAAAGAAAGAAAGAAAGAAAGAAAGAAAGAAAGAAAGAAAGAAAGAAAGAAAGAAAGAAAGAAAGAAAGAAAGAAAGAAAGAAAGAAAGAAAGAAAGAAAGAAAGAAAGAAAGAAAGAAAGAAAGAGAAAGAAAAAGAAAGAAAGAAAGAGAAAGAAAGAAAAAGAAAGAAAGAAAGAGAGAGAAAGAAAGAAAGAAAGAAAGAAAGAAAGAAAGAAAGAAAGAAAGAAAGAAAGAAAGAAAGAAAGATTTTTAAAGCAGAGACTTCTGAAGTTTGAAAAAATAGAGATAAATATGGTTTTGAATAGATTTTCCGAGTTTAGCAAAAGATTCATGCAAAACAGATGTATATGTTACAAATAACTAGACAAAGAAAGTGAGATAAATCTAATATTCAGTTTCTATATAATTATATTCAATTAAGAAGGGAAAGAAATTGTCCAACAAATTGACTGAGGTTAGTTAACAAGAAGGGGTGTTGAGGAAGGAAATGGACGTGTAGCTCCTCAAAGATCAGTGTTAGCATTCACATTGCTTAATATTTTCATTAACAGCTTTTTCACAAAAAATAGCAATGTGCTGATGCCAGTGTTGGGAAGTATCAATAGCAAAGAAGGATTGGGATATCATACTGAAAGACCTGGATGGCTTTGAAGACTATAATGTTGGAAATGGGATTCAACTAATAAATAAACAAAAATCAACTGAAATGACACAGGAGCATAGGGAGCAATGCACACACACTTGATCACAAAGTCATAGCTTCCCACTCATTAACCTGCCAAAGTGACAAAACAATGAAAATAGAGAATGCTATCCTGGAACAAAAAAGGGCAAGGATGCACCTGTGAATACTACTGAGACATCTCTGGGAATTGGTACCTATTGGTACCCATCTTCAAGAATGCTTTGTGGAGGGTGGGGCAAACATAGCAAGAACTAACGGTACAACCAGGAAAGAGAAGAGGCCCTCACAGTGAGTAGATATGTAATCTAAGCGCGAGACCTAGGAAGTGATATGCTTCATTCAATAAGAGGGATGATTACCTCAGAAAGGGAAGATCTCTTTAAACTAAGAAAACATGTTGCCTCATACAAAAATGATCCTGCCACGGCAGTTATTCTCTGATTCAGAAAGTCTCCCTGCCTGGTGGAGGACTAATTCTGCATCATCCTAAAAGAGAAATATGTACAATATGCAAGGGAGTATTGGTACAGAATTTTTATTTTATTGCTATCTTTGAGCTAAAAATAGATATAAAATCAATGTTTTGTCGTCTTTTCTTGGTCTCTTTACCAGTGCTATACCCAGTCTAAGTGATGAACCAGGGCCACAGGTCATTTTCTTAAGACCATTGGCTGGAAAACCTAGTTTATCATCTTAAAATTAATAAACTGGTGACTGCAAAGTAGGGATTGGCTTTTTCTGGAATATGCATATTTTTATAAAAATATTTTTATATATATTCAGTCCAAAATTAGTGAAAGTGTGGCTCTTCATCACCACAGTTCATTTAGGAAGCTTTCTCCATCTGCACAACCTTTGTCACACAAATATACAATCTTCATATTTAAAATTTGTTTTTATGAGAACAAGCTTCCTTGCATAACAAGTAAATAAGCAAAAGCAGACGTTAGAAATTTAATAGAACCATATTTTTATGAATACTTTTCTCAGTCCATGACAGGATTTTGATTAGGTTTTTTTTCTTTACTTAGTTGTGATCATCTGCACTGTTATTGCTGGGCTTTTTACTTCCTTGTCACGAATGTCTGAAATATTTTATCCAGGCAAACATGCGTATTCATGTATGAATTAGTCTATTTGCATGTGAATCAACATATTTATACATAAACATATTTTCTCCTGCTGAAAGTGCTTGCCCAGCTGATCTGTATATGCGTTTGGTAGAAAATTGAAAGTAAAAATAAAATCGAATGTAAAGTCTGCTAGGCAGCCAATAAATCCAGCCTATATACTTCTTTTCTTTCTAGACAGGCAAAACTCCAACTTTCCTTTTTTTTTTTTTTTCTCCTTTAAAATAAACCATCAGAAGACTACACACATAGTGAGATTCTTTATTTATCCTTCTCTACTATAGGCATGAATTCTGCAAGAGCTCAATATTCAAAATTCCAGCTAAAGCCATCAAAAACTGCAGGTGCTCAGCTCTCTTTAAAGACTGATCTTCTGAAGAATCACTCACAAAAATTTACATGCCTTTCTCCTAGCATCTGCAAAGCTAACATCGCCTATTTGTTGTTACCACCATACCACCACACCATACAAATGCTGCTTCTCCAGTTCTGTTAGCCAAGGTTTGGCTGTAAGTATCTCTTCCAGTATAAGTCTGTCTTTCTTCTCTGTCCTCTTGAGAGACTGAGAGAACCAAGATTTCATTTTTATAAATGCTGTCAAAATCACTGTGATGATTTTTACATTTATTGTGTCTCTATTAAGCAATAATTATTATGTAGGTCTATTTTTTTTTTATTGTTCAGGTAATTGAGTTTAAAGCTTTCCCTGATAGAAACTGTTCTTTAATAAGATTCTACCTTGGTTAATTTGTAGCAATGTTCATTATTTCCAGGATCATAAATTTTATTCATAACTCAGTATAATATGTAGCGTGTTGTTTATGTCTGTGGTTTAAAAATATACAAATAACCATACAAACAGTTTACAGTGCTTGCTGGTCTAGTGTCCCACCTCTGAAACTGGTTAGTAGATGAAGACTAGATAAGAATTTAAAAATATATAACACACATAATGAATAACAATTCCTTGATTTTCTCATCCGGTTTTTTGCCCAATATTAGGAAGCCAGTGGTAATGGAGGGTGGGACTGATGTATATTTATCCAGTGTTCAGTCAACACAGTAGCCCTGATTGCCGTTTACACAACATTTATAAAATTTTGCAGAGTAACAGGCTTTAACATATATACTTCTGTGACCACAGTAAGGACTTTTGTATAAATGAAAGTCAGCTGATCTGAGCCTCTCTAGTAGGCACAAAGGTACATTGGATCAAGCAAACAAGTCTATTATTAACCAGAAGTACTAAATGTACTCTTCTTCTAAGAATTAAAATTCCACAACATTAATCATGATCTTCTTCCTAAGAAAACATGAAAAAGAAAAGAAAAAAAGGTGTGTGCTTTGTCATTTGCACATTGTTCATATCTGATTTTATAGTGGCAATTTCTCAAGACTTCCGTGACTGCGCAGGACAACACAGATCTTGTGTTCCCTTACATGGCTGACTGGCAGACTGTAGCTTGCTTATTGCTTACTCACTCATAGTCATTTCATAGAGGGAAAAAAAAAAAATCCTTATTCCTTTCAGTTTTTGCAGTCCTAGAGAAAAACAAAATGTGTAACAACATGATGTATTTGGCCTTCTTCTGTTAAAGTTAAATATAGCCTTTTCAATTTTCATTTCCAACAGAAGATATGTGACAAATGACATAGTAATTTTCTTATTCCTTCATGTTCATAAAACATTGATAATATGATTTTTACCTTCCCTTTGTTCTCAATTAAATGAAATGTTCCAATACAATTAATGTGTTCTTGCAATTTAGTTTTTCTTTAGAGGCTTCTCTTGTCTCTGATTAACAGCATTTTCTATCCATTCTGAGCACCCCCAACTGCTATTCAGAATGTTTCATTATGCCTGGCAGCTATCAATACAATTGTGAACCAATATCATTTTAATTGTTTCACTAATAACTTGTTTTAAATGATTCAACAGTCATCAGGAAAGATAAGTGCTCTTGTACCCTGCAGGCTTGTAGGGATGATGGTATGAGGCACTGTAACAGAGTGCTGTATCAGAATAATGAAACCGTATGCACAAGATAATGACAAAGCACTTGCATTGCTGTAAAGATAAATGAAAACAGTAGATCTTCTTTTCACTGTAATATAACATCCATTCCTATCTCCCATTTCAATCATTAGACTTTCCAAACAGATTACTGCACAAATACACATATGCAACATGTCCCACAATAATAACTGCACGCTCCCATCTATCCAGGCAGATGGTGAATGATGGAGTTAACGAGCTTTACAAATGCTCTTGTTAATTAACAAAAATTGTTACTTTCTCATTTGAGGGGGGCTTATAAATTAGACTTAATTACACTAGATAATTGCAACTGCCAGCTACTGTGCAGCTCGCTCATGTTCTGTTCTTTCAATGGCAAATCAACAATTGCAACCCTTGCCTATTTGTGTAGATGAATTTAATAAGCAAACAGCCCTTTTATGTTAATGGTTTACTGGCATTCATGGGTTTGGCAGGAGAAATGTGCTGGGGGAGGGTTTGCTAATGGCAGCACATAATCATATTAATTAAAATATAACTGCCATTTAAAGATTTGTAGTGTAGAATTAGAGCATGTTGGGAACTGAGAAAATCAAGCTAGAGTGCATATTAGCACCATTACTCTGTGCTCCCTGCACAGCAGTCAGCAACCTCATGTGTCATAAATGTAATTTATGAGTGCTGTTTTCTTTGAAATATATGTTTTTAGTTCACTCATTAGAATGTAAAAATTTGCAATGTCTGCTTCAGAAGGTTCAAAATAAATTCACTTAGAGCTGGGACCCATGATCTGGTTTTAACAAATCCCTCAACAATGATTTTTTTTTATTACTTGTATAATTTCTTATAGTAAAACCAAGTATCCAGTCCTTTGAAGATAGATTCCATGCTTTATTGCAAATGTAAGTCATACTATCACTATAAATTCTGTGTTATTAGGCGTTTTATAATACAGTATCATTTTATGGAGTCCCTAATAAATATAGCCCTTTTTTTGATTTGGCTTTGGAAAAAATGGTGCAAAAAATTTACCACTTTATATTGTTCACACGTAGAAAGGTAATGTCAAAAAGCTTTTGAAAGTTTTTTTTTCCTATTTTTCTTGATCCCCTCATCAAATTACAAGCATATTTTTATCTAAATCAGTTCCACTTATACAGCTTCCACAAAAATGCTGAGATATATTTTCTGCACAACATAGTTACCAATTTGCTGGGATCCATGAGAAAGCAACTTGGCCACAAAGTCCCTCTGAGAGAAAATGATCCCTGGAATTACAGGCAACTGACTGACAGCAGGCAAAAAATTGCAATCAAATGAATCCTGTAATTTCTAACAGCACAGAGGCAACATGGTATATTATTTACATACACATGTGTATATGTATGCATAAATGTACTGCAGCATGTGATACAAATATTTAGTATATATGTACATATATATGTTTTGTATATATGCACATATATATTTTTGGACACAAAACATTTGTATTATATTATTTTCAGCAATATATCACAGTTTAAAATCAATTTATATTGTAGCCAATGTTATTACATCGGCTTTTTATACTGCAGAACAAGAAAAGAAGTGAAATCCCAAATATGACATGATAGTAAATTTGTAGTTGTCTGTTAATATATATTATTTTATTTTATTTTATTTTATTTTATTTTATTTTATTTTATTTTATTTTATTTTATTTTATTTTATTTTATTTTATTTTATCTATTTTATTTTTTATTTTATTTTATCCATAAAATGCAGATCTGAAAAGCAGTGTGCCAAAGAAGAAACCCCAGTCCTGCTGGAGCCAAAGAAAGAATCTGATCATCTTGTGAAGGGTGCCTTATCTCACAAGTTAGGGAAATTCTCCACAAAATGGCAGTGTTGTGGTACCCACAGGATTTTCGGCCTTACAGGCTGACAGCACAGAATTGGAATTGGCACTTCTGTCTCTTATTATTCCAAAAAGAATTGTCACTGGGGAATATTTCAGCATCCAGCAATCAGGGACTTCTGATTCTTCAGCTGTTATGAGAAATATTGCTGTCTCTTCACAGATGACATTAGGTGGAATAATTTCATTTTCAGCCCACCCCAAAAAATATGCACCCTAATATCTGTATCTTATCTGATGTAATTGACATGACTGTAATGGTTGTTTATAAGACTGACTCTAGATCTGACAATATATTACAATGTTTTGATATTATCACTGCGTATTATCATACAGGCATGATGGACAATCACTGACAGATATTTGAGCAATTACAGCATATTTTATTGACAATTCTACACTGTGAGTATACATTAATTATGGTAGAGACTATATCATACCAGTGAAAATGATACTATTCAGAACACAGCTGAAATAAAATCTTTATAAGCTAATATACTGAAGTGCAATAGTTATGGGGAAAACTAGAAGTCTGCTTTTCTTTGTTCTTAGTTATTCTTCTCTTGTGGTGACCATAAAAAGGACTACAATTCTTATTGTCTGCTACAAGTTCCTCTGTAAACTGAGGCATTTTCTCTATGTGGTCTATGCATCAACAGGGCTCTTGCAAAATTATCTATGTGTTACAAGCGAATTAAACTCTAGTGTTACATTCATTGCTTCAGAAGTTATCTGTGGGAGAGAGGAAAGGTCAGGTCTAGATGTGGTGCCTGAAGCATCATCAGTAAGAATCTCCCAACCCCCATCCACTCTGTGTGGAAATCAAGAATTTGGATTTTAGCTGACCAGGACCTTCTACTTTCTCTGTTACTGTAATGATCTCCCCAGCAGTTGCTAAGGAAAGTTTTGAATCTGATGATTTCTATTCCATATGACTTCTTGATAACAAAGGACCTGATTTAATATCCAGTGAATATAATACAGGTGAGAGGCATCTCAAAAAATCAGAAAAAGCTTTGAATAGCTGACAGGATCAGTTCCTAAAGTTTCAGCAAAGAATTTCCCACTAGAAGAATTGCAGATAAGCCAACTCATTCTTATTTTCTTCTCATATAGACTTTTGCAAAAAATAATAACTAGTCAAATTGAGTTTATGTGCAGAAGGTCTTTACTGAAGAGCTAGGGCATTAAAAAGGAGAAAAGTGCAGAATGTGGAGGGAAAAAAAGCACATGCTCAGACACAGGGCCGGGCACATCATCCAGTCACACTGCTCACATTGGCAATGAGTGATTAGCCAGAATGTCTACTGAAGATCTGGGGTCGAGGATGAAGCATTGGGGAAGCAGAGGAGTGGGCTGAGAGTTAGCAGGGTCTTCGATGCACTAGGGAGAGCTCAAGGCAGGGAGCAGGGGTCCAGCTCTGCAGCCAAGCTGCTATTTTCTTGTTTAGCTATTTCTTTCTTCTCTATCAAGCTTCCCAGTTTTTCCCATCTAACGAGGTTGTGCTTCTCCAGCAGCCAGTAGCTAACCATCAGTGAGGTGTGTTTATAGCTCCAGGCCTCTTCATAAAATCTGCAACCATATTCTCAAGGCCTTCACTGTTATCCCACACTTTAACACCAAAAGACACCTGGCACCAAGCTCTAGTTCACACAGCATGTTCTCATTAGAAGTTGATAACAAGCCTAATAGGCCAGGATTAGGTTCTTCCATAGCTAGAACAAGGTAAACTTAGTAGAAGGCTTGTGGGTTGATGTTGACAATGATAATACTGCTTTTACTGGACCTTGGAGCAAGAAATCTAGAGGATATAGTTGTTAGTGCATGGGTGTTTTTGTTTTTCTAAAAAATAACAAACACACCAGCTGGTAAACTCACTCATACTGTAAAAATGCAAGATTCCTAGACAGACAACCAAGTGATTCCTCCCTCACACCACTGAGGTTCCACCTGAGTTTGCATCACCGCAGCAGGCCAGCTGACTCCAGAAGACTGGAGCCGCTCTAACAGCTCCACATCCTTCTTGTGCTGGGGGCTCCAGACCTGGATGCAGTACTCCAGATGGGGCCTCACAAAGACAGAGTAGAGGGGGACAATCACCTCCCTTGACCTGTTGGCCACTCCTCTTTTAGTGCAGCCCAGGATGCAGTTGGCCTTCTGGCTGCAAGCGCACACTGCTGGCTCATGTTGGGCTTTTCATCCATCAGAACTCCCAAGTCCTTCTCTGCAGGGCTGTGCTTAATGTGTTCCTCACCCAATCTGTACTCCTGTCTGGGATTACCCAGCTCAGGTGCATCACCCTGCACTTAGACTTATTGTTCAGCTTGGAGAAGAGAAGGCTCAGGGGCAACCTTATCGCACTCTATAGGTACCTTAAAGGAGACTGTAGCGAGGTGGGGGTTGGTCTATTCTCCCACGTGCCTGGTGACAGGACGAGGGGGAATGGGCTAAAGTTACACCAGGGGAGGTTTAGGTTGGATATTAGGAAGAACTTCTTTACTGAAAGGGTTGTTAGGCATTGGAATGGGCTGCCCAGGGAAGTGGTTGAGTCACCATCCCTGGAGGTCTTTAAAAGACGTTTAGATGTAGAGCTTAGTGATATGGTTTAGTGGAGGACTTGTTAGTGTTAGGTCAGAGGTTGGACTTGGTGATCTTGGAGGTCTCTTCCAACCTAGATGATTCTGTGATTCTGTGATTATTGAACCTCATTAGGTTCACGTGGGCCCGCTTTTCAAGCTTGTCCAGGTCCCCTTGGATGGCATCCCTTCCGTTGTTTTGACTGCACCACCAGCAAACCTGTCATATGAAAACTCGTTGAGGGTGTACTCGATCCCACTGTCTATGTCATTGATAAAGATATTAAACAGCATCAGTCCCAAGACAGACCCATGCGGGACACCACTCATCAAAGGATAATTCAGGATAGTATTTTCTGCTGGTCATCTTTGACTTCCTAATTCCCTAATAAAATGACAAGACAATCAGATCTTCTTCCTTTTTTTTTTTTTTCCACCTGGCAAAAAAAAAAAAAGGCAGAAAAACAAAACAAAACAAAACCAAAAAGCAGTGATTACAAGCGAATAATTTCAGATTTGCAAGCTTGCTTTTACCTCACTACATATGTCTCATTTGGAGAGGTGATCTTTTGCTTTAACTGCCTTTAAAGACAAGGTCCTTAGAGTCGTACTGGCCAATAACAATTGCAAAAAGCTTCCACTAAAGAAACCAAAACCCAATTATCCACTCTATGAATCAACAGCAAAAATAATGCAGAAGTCCTTTAATCAACAGATCTCCAGACAGAAAAGGTTTCCTAGACAACCTTACAATGATGCTGGTAGTTATAGTGGCAGCATTCCTAAAGATCATCTTGGAATAATCAAATGTCGGCAAGAAGGCAAGAACAACACCTAACAATTTCCCTAAATCCCTCCTCAGCTATAGGTCTTGTGCAGATGATTTCCAGACAAGCATATGTAACTGGACCCACCCAAGATTACATGATGGACAAAGAAAACACCAGATATAAATAAATAAAAAATAAAAATATTTTGAGATCAAGCTATTGTCTCTTGCAATCAAATATCAGAAAAAAAATATCTGCAAACAATAAAATGGATTGACAATAAAGACTTCTGATCAGTGGCTAATTAACATTAAATTCCAGAGCATACTCAATGCAAATAGGAATTAATGAAGACGGGAAGAATATTACGCAATAAATGTTTACATTAATATAACTGTGTATGCATAAATGTAATTGTGTTTCACACTCAACCACTTTTAGTGCATAAAGTAAATTCCATTTCTACATGGACAAAACTGGACTTTTTAAAACAAAGAAATAGCACTTATGCATTGATAACTGTTTATCAATGCATAAGTTATTGTACAAATCAAGAAATATCTAAATGGACATTCATCAGTGATCTGCCTCAGTTGAGCTACATAACAAACAAATGAATGCCGGTATTATGATTTCTATCCATATGCCTAATACAGTTTATTGTATATTTTTGTTCCCTTTTTATCAAAGATTATGTTATAGGTGAATCTTGTGAGAGACGAGCAGAGCTGACTGTAGGTGCATACATCTTTCCTTGTCTTTTTCCTTATTTCTTGCCTTATGGTGTATCTTCAAGCTCTGTTCACATCTAACAGGCAAAGATGGCCAATGGTGCAGTGGAGTTTCATTGGTTGATAAGTTATATTCTTAAATTCATGCATCTTATTGTATAGCCTTAATCATTACAAAGCAGGTTTGCAAATATGGCATTAAAGCAGTACATGGCTTTATTTGGAGTGCATGGCACTGTGAAGAGTTTAGCTGGTGATGACTGCTGTGTACACATCTGTAATGACTGTTAAATTTGAACATACTCATCCCTAATCCCACAAACCACCTGAAAAGTGATTTCTTGTTTGAAAATACACTGCCCACCTCTCTTGTGAGCCAGAAATTTAACAAAGCTTTCACACAAAATAGCAAACTGTTGTATCTCCCATGTTGCCCATATTTGCTTCCACACATGGTCATTAGATAGAAAACAGTCCAAACCAAATATGCTGTGCAGAGATTTGACACTTATACAAAGTCAAAACAACAAGCTGGAAAACATCTCAAGCATTCCCACCTGCTCACCTGTACATGACAGGCAGTATTTATGCATCTGAATTATTTTGGTAAATTTGAACTAAGTCTTTTCATAAAAACTTACTAAAATCACCCACCGAAGAAAAATACGATAGGTGTTGTAAAAGCCTCTCTCTGGGACACCCCCAGTGTCTAATATCTCTGTTAAGCAGTGGCAAATGATATTACATTGAAAGGTGCATTCTCATTTCCTATTCCTTCACAGTGTATCTATATCTATCAGCAACGGAAACTGAGTGAAATGGAATAGCTGTGTCTTGATGACTTGCCTATGGTGTTCTGATTGAAATGCTTAGTAAGTTTTTTAGAAGGAATTTCATCTTAGTTTTCATATTCCTGGCACTTTGCCCACTGTACCACTGGGTGCTGCAGAAAATTCAAATCAAAGCTAAAAGCTGGCATTGTGACCGAAAAGTTTTAGATTAAATGAAAGATGCTGTTGAGCTGTTTATAATATATAGATAATGGTTTATTTCTCTGTAGAAGGCCATAGAGAATAAATCAGTATTCCTGATTCATTCATGTCAGTTAAAGCAGTTCACATCAGGGCTGGCTAGGGCATGAAATTTCCTTGTGATAAAATTACATTGTCAACAATGAACATGAAATTCTGTTTTACAAGAAGAACTGAAACAGATAAGAGTTAAATTAGGAATCATAAATGCTTTCATTTTTATGTTATTTATGCTCTTTATTAAAGGCAACTAAAATAATAGGGGATAACAGTAATTCAATGAAGGAAAAATGTGTTCTATTTTCCTATAACTTCTGTAAAACTTGTGAGCTGTTAAGGTTTTCTCTTTTTTGCAGAGCCATCTACTATCTCTAGCCACACAAATATGAAACATTTAGGAAGAAATGAAATCAGTTTTGTGATTCACCTGTTTCCTAATCAAATAGATGTCCATTAAAAAAATAAATAAAATAAAAGCAGGTATTGCAAATTTCCTGTTTCCATTTTGATTTTCAAATATTACTGCTTCTTGAAATCTCTAATCTGAAGAAAAATTATGAAGATTGTAACTTCAGCAAAAAGACAAATAGGAATGGACAAAGCAAAGGTCTGTAAAGTAGTGAATGAATAATACAGACAGAATATACTGAGAATTTGTATTGTCTTTTTCTCTTAGCACAACAAAAATGGTACATTCAGGAATACTGAAAGGCAGCAGATTCAAATCTGAGACAGCAAGAATCTTTTCTACACGGTATACATAAGATGTTACCTAGTCCATGATTAAAGCAAAAATTAAAGAGCAGTTGAATTTATATGGATGAGGAGATCTATAGTTATAATAAAGATTATGTTTTAAAAAATCATGAAAAGACACAAAATTAAACACTTAATGACTTAAAAAAAAAAAAGTCTATATGCTAGACTTTTTACCTAATACTAATTGTTTTCACTTTCCTCAGAGGTTCCTGTCAGACAGAAAGTTACATTAGATGAACTACAAGTCTTATCTAAAATGTTCTTGCAAACATTCTTCTACAACAACAACAAAATCTTTGTTGTAGCTACAAATTAGAAACTCCATGTAGGATATCATACAGTTTCTTGTTGTGAACATACACAAACATACAAAAAAGTTGTTATTACACTTCTCTTAAGTGTTGTATATGCATCACTTTTACATATTACTTTGTTTTATGGAGCATCCCCCATCACACCCTTGCTCACTGACAAGGAAGACTTTGCAATTCTCTCTCTAAAAGCTCAAATCTGCACCATTTGTTCTAAAAGGTCAAGAGGCTGATAAGCAATTTCACGTAATCCAGGCTGCTGAAGGATATCAGGATATCCTGCAGGTTTCTCTCTCTGCTCTCCACAGTCCACAGAAGTCGACTTCCTTCTAAGGCCCAACAAATACAGTTAACTTTTCTGACCAAACTAAGCTTGGAGTATTCCATCTGGAGCCTATGTATCAGTTACTTTGGCTAATTCTTCTAGGTTGGTGACAGAAACCAGATTAGATATTGTTGATGATCCAGCAGAGGCAAAAGACACACAGAGTGTCTTTCTGTAAGCAGTGTGGCACTGACTTCTCTGGGAATTGGTCACAGAAGACAGTACTGTGTCTTATGACCTTCGTGTTTATGACCTCATAGTTTTGTGACCTCCTTCTTATTTTTAAAAATCTACAGTAAAAGACCAGTATTTGCAATAACATTTTCCTTTTAATTCTGATAACAAATTTTGTACATAAGAGAATAAATAAATAATAATTAAAAAATCAGAAAAATAACTCCCTTTGTTAAAGATTTGACATTCAAGAACTTCACAGAATGAATTGCCTTACATAATCTTTAGCAGTTAACACTGACACATTGCGTTCAGAGACATCTCTAAAACTGACTAACTACTCAACGCACTCCACTGCTAAAAGGGTTTGCTGCATTTGCATCGAGGTGAGTCTGTGAGTAGCTACTCAGTCCACTCCACTTCTGAAATGGCTTGCTGATTTCATGTCAAGAGAAGTCTGGATGCAACAAACAATCAACAAAAAAAAAAAAAACAACCATTATTCATGCCACTAAAAATATTATTAGTATTGTCAGGAGAAAAGTATTTCAAAACACAAACCTATTGAGTCTTTCAGTCTTTGTTTTCATTAGACAATAATTTGAAAAATTGGAGGTTGGAATTTTTTTCATTTACTGCCCATTGCCATTTGTTTGTGTTGTTTGTTGGTTAGGCACCAGACTGCACTAGTAATAATGCCTAAATCAAATCATTTGAGATGTGAAAGTCTAGTAAAGGCAGATCTCAGGTGTATACCTCAGCTTCTGCAATATCCCACAGGAAGCATACCTGAGTGCAGCTATAGCTGGTAGGTATCTACTTCAAAATAAGGGCAAAATCAATGGATTAAAAAAAAAAAATAAGCTGTGTTATCCTTTCAAGCACAAAAGGCACAGACTTATGGAGCAATTAAAAAGCTGAAAAAAATGAGGTGTCTTGGCAGACTTAACTTGAACAAATGAATTTACATTTGGGATTACACGACCGCATTGTATGCTTTTATGGAAACATACTAGTTAACATAACAGCTGCCACATCACATGGGATTTATGCTGTCGAGAGACCCTTCTAAAAGTAGTTCAAATTAACAATATGCCTAAGAACATTTAGTACATAAACTGACCCATTTTCTCAGGTTTTTACATGTGTTTTTTTAACAGTTATGCCCTGATTTCCTCTGACTTAAAATTAATTGTTCTGAAAAAGATGAAGAAGGGTAAAAGGCTTGGCTTTGGGATCAGGGCCAAAGGACACTGATGAATACATGAGATGATGGGAAACAGAACAAACTGCTACAGAAAGAATTGGAAATAAGATACAGTCAAACGAGGCGAGTGAGAAGAAAGTCATTTGAGCTGGAGCGAAGAAAGATATGTAGATTCTTTGGAACAGGCCCCACTCCACAACACTGTTGATCACTGTAAGGAAGTGATTTGATGACATCTTTTTCTTTTCATGTATGTGTAATTTTTAGTGAGATTACCCTTGGCTGAAGAAACTGAAGAGTTCTAAGACACTTCATCACTGCACATTCCTGGCCACGTTCAGATTTCTTAGGGGCAGGCACATTTCCATTGCCTTCCATGTCTTCAGTTTTGCCAGATTTCATGTAAGAAGGAGATATTAAAGACCGATGGAAAATTCTTCAGTGATACAATAAATTCTGTCCCTATAAACAAAAAAATCTAATGAAAGACCCCACAGTCAAAACATACCCTATGATATTGACATTGCTCAAAATAAGTGAACTAAGATTGGGGGTGGGAGACTTTTTTTGTGCAAATTATTCATTTACTTAAAGATTCATCTTTATAGCAACCAGAACTGTTTGTGATTTCTACTTAGAATCAAGGACTAGTTTCAGATGGGACAATACTGACAAAACATTTCAGTAATCAATCATTTATAATTTTTCCAAAATCATTTACCGTGAAATTTCAAGGACACAATTTCTGGACAGGTTTAATGACTAAAGGAAAGATTTGCAGTCGTTAATTCTCTTCTCCATTTTGTGTCTCCCCAACCCCACCCCACCCCCTTTATTTTTTGTCTCCCCTACTCCAGTGACTTAATCTGTAGCCAGATTCCAAGTTCTCATCTGCTTCTGAAAATACACTATCTGCTGCTTTCTCATGACGAAGCTTTCTCCAATCAGGCATACATGTGCTTGAGGAAGGTTATTTTCCATATTATTTGTTGGTGCTACTCCATCCTACACAAACTATCAGAATTGTTATTGATGCCTGCAGTAAATGCATGTAAGCTAGGAAAGGTGTTCAAATAGACAACACTTCTGTTATTTTCACCATTTGCTTCTTTGTCTTTTCTTAATAGTGCCAAGAAACAGAAAGTTCATTTCTGTTTTATGTATATTTCAGATTTTAGCATTGCAGTTTGGCTGCCAAATCAAAATCGCAGCTCTCACCAAAAGTTTCACCAAAGGTACAAAATGGTGACAAGATAGAGGCAATACCTCTTTTACAGATTTCATTGCAACAGTTTGACCATTGTGCCTGTTGACAGTACCTGAATTCCCCAAAACCCTGAGTCCACAGAAAAAAAAAATAGCCTCTACACAAGGCTGAAGGATAGGCAGCAGAATTGCACAAGATGTGGAGATGCTTAGAAAACTGATAGTATATAACCTTAAAGCACATGCATTTTTATCACAGTTCTCTATATCACCTCATATTTATTTTTCTTAATATAAAAGAGATTTCTCATTTCCTCACTGTTGTAGGTTTGGGCCTGAGCTTATTTTGTTTTACATATATTTGTATCTATGCCATATTGTGTAGGACTAGACATTTTATTTAAAATGTTTATGGCTACTTTAGCATTTCAGCACATGAGCTTCACTGATTATAGCTTTGACTATTAGCAATATTTTTTTTATATCTTCTCTGATGAATAATGTCTTTCTGGTCTGACCTAAGTACATTTTACTACACAAGCATGGAATTTCATTTACTCCTGAGAATCCTGATGACTCATTAACAGGGACATATCCTTAGGTCTCATTAATGTAGTTCTTACTATAATTTGCAGACGATTAGATAAGTGTCTTTTTACTTCTCCGTCTTCCTTAACAGCACATGTAGTCTCACAGTGTGCCTGGAATGATTATAGCAGATAGATATTTTAAATTATTTTTCCTTTCTTTGGATTTAGTCTTTTTTATGTGCATCTATTCTCCCTTTCACTTATTTTTTTCTTTTTAATTGTACATGGCTGGTTTTAAAGTGGGTAATCATTTCTCACTGTGGTGCCTCTAACTACTTTAGAAGGCTTTCTCTAATTTCTTTAATACTCAGAGAATCACAAACACTGCAGGATCCACTAAGGTTTTAACAGTACAGTGAGTCTACTTATAGAAATAGCTCAGAAACAATGCATTTTCTGTGCACCAAATAAAAATATGCATACCACTCCACTACCCCTGATTTTGAGAGCTGTTTCTGATTACTGATTGAAAATTCCCTCTGTTCTTCATTAAAGGCTGAGATTCTTTTAAAATGCTTATTTACGGTGGCAGTCCTAAGGGGCAGGCTATGTATTTAACTGCCTACAGCTTCAAATCTCTTTCAACATGAGGCCAACTCTGTGTTAGGTAACTTGTTGGGTGAGTGGTGCCACATTCCTGCTCTGCCTATGGGATAAAGTAGCCGCGGTACAACATGGCTCATTTGTTCCTAGACTATCATTAGCATTAATGAGCTTTGCATGTATACATCAAGAAGAGGAAAGGAGAATCATAGCTCCTTATACTCAATGTTTTGTTTTCAGGGGTCCTGTCTCTGGCTTAAGCTCATTCTTTGTGAGCCAAAGCCTGCATGCCTGTGAAAAGCTTGAGTAAACAGGCCATGTGCAGGGGATATATGGTACACTGAGTGATGCAAAACACTCTCCCTCCCCCAGACTTAAATGTGTCACTGCAGCTTGTGTGATACAGCAGCAGCTCCCTCCTGGGGAATGGGTATCTAATAATTTTTTCCTTGACCCTGTCCCTTTGTCAAACACAGCCCTTTCTTGCAACCCCTATAAATCTGCTGTGGCGACATATGCCACCAAGAATGGTGAATGAGCAGCAGGGATCCCCTTTCATGACCTTTCTTCTAAATGCCACTGCCCTCCCCAACTAGCTGAACCATGGTATTTAGGACCCTCTGCCCTCACAGGGAAGGGTACAGTTGTTTTGGAAGGAGAAAGCAAAAAACGATGCATAAATAAGAGATACTCACTTAGAAGGCTATCTAATAAACAGTTAGGTGAAAATCTGAAACACCAGGATACGATACCTAAAGTAACTGAGATCTTTTTCATAGCATGGCTTGCAAAGAGGATGCAGTTAGAAATAGCATCCACATACTGCATTCTGCCCTGCCAAGGATAAACTCACCTTCTGTTACCTTGACCTTGCAACTTTACCTTTCTGTGTCACGCGTGTCCTCACTGAAAAACAGAATAAAAACACTTGCAGTGTCATTAGCAGAAAATATCAGAGCACTGAAGTGCTACTAGATAGAAAGCTCAATTTCTGACTTCTAAATACTAACTCTCAGTCTGAAGGGTTATTCAGACCCTACCCAGCGTCCTGTTCTTTCAGGCAATATACAAGTGCAGCATGACCACTTCTGTATTCATTTCCAGGCCCCTTTTTATAAGTACAATAATCTCATTGCTCCTGTTTGTTTGCAAATATGGTGGAACAAGGCAGTCCTGGAGTAGGTCAATCACCTGTGGGTCTGAAATTGCAGCACAGCAATACAGGCTGCAGTGTCTTATTTCTGTGAATCAGTACTGCAGTGGGTAACTTTTACCAATTAAATATGCAATTTAAAAACAAAAAAATCTTTTGTCACCTGTAGTGAGAATTACATGAGGTTGAAAATATCTTGCAAGTAATTTAAAGCAAGCTACTTATAACAAGCAAGGAGACGGGTGTTTGTGTGAACTCCTTGAAGAACTGCATGGAGAAATAGATGGAACAGAGAAGGGAGAATAAATTCAGTAGCTGACAGGTATAGCTCAGTTTGTGGAGGACAGAACTATAGATAAATTCAACCATCTCCACAGTGTCTGGATGTCCTCAATTCACCTGCTTCTGGTATATTTTTACATCCTCAGTACCTGAAGGTTCTAGCAAATAAGTGGAGAAAAGCTGGATCGATGAATGCATCAGGACAGACCTTTCTGTCACAGGGAGCTGACAAAACAAATAAATAAATATATCCATCCAGTGTGTTTTAGATCCTAGAAATGGTTTCTGTTGTCATCATAATTTTCACCACAGAGTAGTTTTGGTAAAACTTAGAAACTGGTGATGTATGCAGCAGCTATGGAAGAGCTGACTGTGGGCTTGCCCAGATGCGGTTGCCTGACATGCTGCCTGTGACTGGCTGGTGCAAGCAAACTGAGCAGCATTGTATGTTGCCAGGTGAACAGGCTCCTTCGTGCTCTGGGCCAGCACTCTGACTGTGCCTCTTGTGTTGTTGTAAGGCTTGCAGTAGTCACCCAGAAAGGTGGGTCCCACTTTACCGATGATTTTTGTATTTTCACTGCAGACATAGCTGTTCATGTTGCAGTTATTCAGAAGTGGTGCATGAGAAACCAAGTTTCAAATGCTCTTTCAGTTTCATTCAGATTAAGCACTACTACGCACATATCTGATAGGTCTGGTAAGGGACCTGTCCATCAGGTGGCAGAATGGATTGTTTTCAATCTATTCCACTGGAGAAAGTCTGTTTTGTATTAATAATTAAACATGCAGTGCATCGAGGACTTTGACAAGAGTCTCCTACATCCTTATCATAATAATCAAGCTACAGACTCAGCCAGAAACTCTGACATTTTCAAATTCCTTCTGTAGGACATTTTCCAGTTTGTAGAAATAAATTACCGAGGCAGAGAAAAACTATCTGGATAGCCCACAATATTAGGGCACTCACAAGGGTTAATGGAAGAGCTGTGTTCAAGCTGTGCTCTAAATCTTACAGAATAAAAAATTAAGCCCAGATTTCCCAAATCCTCTGTGAGTACCTGCCTGCAGACTACTGACTTTCTAGCTTTGAGGAGAAATTCAACCAGAGACCCAAAAAACCCTTCAGATCCACCCTTCTGCCTGGATCAAGCACCTTTCTGTAAAAGTGACAACTCTGACAAGCCAGCATATTTGCAGGGGAAAAAAAAAAAAGCCAAAAAAAAGCATGTTGACAAAAAAAATTCTTGATCTCCTTAATTGAAAACTCTGGCCTGGGCTGTGAATCTCTCCTCTGGTATGCAATTATAATGGGTAGCACTCAACACAAAATCTAAACCAAAACTGAAAACACTCTGCGTCTTCTCAAGTTCTGCTGCTTGAATTAAATTATTAGAGCCTGCTGTAAAACAATAATGATTTCTACTGTCAGAAACAATGTTTCAAGCAGATGTGAACCACACAAAGCATATGTGAAAAACGTGTGATCCACACACTAAGGTCACAGGAGCCATTTAGACGCCACATGTAAAATATGTGAAACACATGTGGAAGCATGATGCAAATTCACATTTTGTTTGTCCTTTGGCAAGTATCAAGAGCAAAGGCTAAAAGAACTAAAGCTCTCAAAGGCAAACTTTGTGCCTGTGAAACTTTCAATCTTTATAACAGATTAACTTTAAAAAAAAAATCCTGCTGGGAAGACTTCTTAACCCCTCAAATTATCCATTGCTAATTCTGCCTGATACGTCCTTAGTGATGGAAAATTCTTGTTACCCTCTTTCTTAATTCCTACCAAAGCAAAAGGTTAACAGATCTCTGCTGTCTTCTGTTACACAGCTAATCCTCGGGTAGTAATGCTGCTCTTACCCAGTGGGCTTGCCCTGCTTTGTGTGAGCACTCATGGCGTGAAGCAGTAGAAAAATCTCACTGAAGGGAGCCTGCAGTGTTATGAGTTGTTCACAGACAGATGCTTGGTTGGTGGTGATGCTAATGCTGAGGATTTGACTCTGGGTGCAGCTTGTCTCACCTAAATTCAGCCTCATAAGGGTTAGGCCTCAGCCAGCTGTCTAGACCCCTTTACTGTTATTGGAAAGGCATTTCCAAACTCCATGGTAGGATGCAATTAATCCCCTCTAGAGAGGCTTTGTTGTCTGTATACAGGGGCCAAATAGTTAGTTAGGAGCTGAAGCTTCATCCCTAGATGGTCAAAGTTGGCAGCAAGCTTTGGATGGTGAACTGCCCATAAGCCAACACCACCCTTCTCCTCCAAACAATTGCAAAAAAACCCAGGCTTTGTTTCAAAGCAGGGATGTTGGCGGTGGGCAAGTGTGCCCATGGCACGGGATCTACTCACAACATCTTCAGAAGGAGTTTTCTGACACACCCTATCCTCACAATATAGAGGGCCTTGCCAGTAGATTTGGAGCAACCAAGCCCTGAGGAGATCTATGTGTGGAGTAAGGTCTGGCTTTTCATATGCATTTTCTCTCCTCTCCGTCCCTAGAAATTCTGTGCTGTGGGAAACTGAAAGGTCTCCACCCTCCTGATCTTCTCAGCCACTTTTTCATCACCTCAGCAGCACCACATGTGAGCTTGATAAAGCCAGAATTCATGTAGCTGAGAAAAACAGGCTCTGTCTTGAAACTCCTCTTTATGCAATGACCCCAGTAGAATGATTCATGAGAATAAAGGTTTTTACATAGAAGAAAGTGCTACAGATTCTGGTCCATTCCTTCATTGAAACTTTTAAAATGAACAAAAAGGTAACTACAGCAGAAACATGCTAAGGCGCTAATATGTGTGTTCCTTTTCTAAGTGAAGACAACAGCAAGTTCCCCTTTGACGTTAGTACAAGAAAGATTTTGTTTCATATAAAAATGTAACATATTTACAAAGATTTTAAATTGAAGAATAACATTGATTTCATATACACTCACATGCATCCACTTCTGTATGTCTCTCTCCATTGCATGTCTTATAAACTGTACTTTGGGGAAAAAATTGTTTATGAAATATTCATGGCCAAACAAATAATGTCCATAAAAAATCAATTATGAAGTCAATTTTATTTTTATAATTTTTAATACACATATCTGAGGTGCAGAGAGAAAAAATAACTAAACCCTCCGCAGACCATTATAAGCTAGATAAGGATTTACAATACAAGATACAGCACCCATAATGCTTGAAGGATGATGTCATGTCTTAATTATGTTAGCATTTAGTGGATATACATCAGCTCCACATCTTCAGATATTCAGAATTTACTGTGCCCTTTCTTTGACCCTGATTTTTTTTTTTAGACAACTGAAGTAGGGAGAACATATTCAAAGCAGATTTTCTTTTCCAACATTCACAAAGAGACTTCACACAACAGGGGTTCAAGTGAGCTCTGGTTTTAGCTATTTTTTTTCCATCCCCACTGCTTGCTAAGAGTTTAGAATCACAAGGGGCTGATGATTTTCAGCTCCCCTCAAGGGTCTGATCCCACACCATCAAAAGGCTCGTTGTCATTGTTTTCTGTGGGTCTTGAGGGTTCTTAACCTGTGAGATATATATCCAACATATGGAAGGGACAAATTTGGAGGACTGAAAGTTGAAGCTTTTTTTGGTCCCCGATGGCAATCCCGCTGACTTTGCAGGGTTGTTTCATACACCCCTACCATTTACAGGTTAAACAACAATGTAATGCATACAGATTGCAGGTTTGTTCTTTTCTAGAAAAAAAAGCTAGCTCCTTCAATCCTGCAGCACACTGCAAATGCACATAAGTACATGCCTACTTGCAGCCACGACAGAACCAGTATTTTCTTTGTAAAGAAGAAATTTACATTTTATTCACTTTAGCCAGGCATTAAAAAAGGTGCATTCTCTGAGATCAGCTCATATAAAAAACTTTTGTTGCTGTTATTAAGACCAGGATTATATGAGAGAACAAGCATAGGAAGGACCCTTGCAACAATCATCAATATTTACTTTTAAGTCTTATTTTTTAAGAGCTTGGCTAAAAGCCCATTGAATTAGTCAACTCTTGCATTCAAGGAGATTAATGAAGTTTGGACAAGGGGCAAATGTGTATGAACGTCTTCCAGCAATTATATTTTTTAGTTTTTGTTTAATAGAGACAGCTTTTCTTCCCAGAAATGCTACAAAACAACATATATAAAAATGAAACTACAGTAATCCATTGTTCTTAAGCTGCTTTTCCCATAGCGCTATCATGACTTGTCTATCAGACACATTCTCTGCCTTTGGATGAAATGTCAGTTAACATACATATCCACATACACACCCAATGTAGCTGCAGAAAATGTGCCTTTTAATTCCAGTGAATCTAAGCATCCCCTTTCTTAGGATTTGCCCCAGAAGGATTTGCCACAGCAAACCTCCACTGGCTTTTATTGCAAGGATTTGCACCCACCTTCCACAGAAGACAAACAAAAACCTCGGGGGGCCAAGATTCTGTCTTCGAATGCCAGAGATGCCACAAGATGGTGGAAGGTCAGAAGTTATTTTCTTGGCAGACACTCTAGCTCTCTGTATGCCCCCTCCCCACTCCATCCACTTTCCATTAAGTTTTGCTGGGCAACAGCATATGCTTTAGATCCATGTCGCCCATTCCATTAGGCAATAGTGCTGCATAGACATGGAAAAGGAAAATATGCATATAAAACAAACTGGAGTGAAGAAGGGGGAAAAAAGAATATATCCATCTTGCAATTCTTTATCCCCTCCCTACAGACCCACCTCTGAGCTTGGATCTGACAGACAAGAGTGCAAACAAATGTGCTTCCATTTTCTTTTTTTCTTATTTGTTAAGCATACTCTGTTCCAACTACAATTTTAATAAGGGTAGTCTTTGTGTATTTCCAAGTAGATTTGTTTTGTATCCATAGAGAAGAGGGGAAAAAAAAAAAAAAAAAAAAGGAAAAAGAAAAAAAAGACTCCAAAGTGATTAACTCTGTGATAATGAAGTCCAGTTTTCTATGAAGCACACATCACGGAGTGAATTGCTGCTTGCTTTGATTTGTGCTTGAAATGTGAGACATACTGATTCCCAGATGGCTGTTTCATTGTGCAGAAAAGCAGAGAAACACATACATTTCAGTTAAGTTGCATATCTTTTCATTTATTCATGTAATTGTGATATATATTCCATATTCCAGAATGAACCAGATGGTGAAGGGAAGGCTTACAGTGCAGCCACATTCCCATTCAATAACCTTGGCTGTCTGCGGCAAACTCTTCACTATGCCAGGTGTCAACATTTGGCTGCTAAGATTTTACTCTCTGGAACACACTGGGTGAAAGAATTCACAATCTCACATATTCCCTTTTTGATATGCATAGTAAATGCTCTGTCATGCTAATAAGAGCTGCAGGTATACATCAAGGGTGAAATGTGCACCCCTAATATCAGCAACATCTGATGTTGCCATGATAAGATTTCACCATGACACGTTGAAAAGCATTCCTAATAAATACAGCTTTGTGTAGGGAAGACTGCAAGTTACATTTTCAGCAAAGTTCATGGGAATTCAGCCTGCGCTCCTGTCTAACAATAACGGGAGTGGTGTGTGTAATTCCACCCACAGAGCCGGATTAACTAAAAGGATTTATTTTCAAGCAGTGAAACTGCTAAATTCTGGTACCAGCAGCAGGACTGTCTGCCAGTATCCTGTAAGCCTTTATTTCCCTAAGGCCCATACCATATGACATGTTTGGATGATGTTTAAACCTTCCCCTTGTGTATGTTCATCTTGTGTATTTTTATTGTTCTTTTAATTATCTGCACATATATATTAATTCCAGAAAGTACAAACAGGCTCCACTGTCATTTCTCCACCACACTTTATATTATAACATCACTCATGAATGCTAGTTACAAGTTTCCAGGCAGACATGCGGTTGATCTAAATTTGTGGGACAACAACATTCAGATATCTGCTTTCAATTTGTGCGCATGTTTCTCCCTGTTATTTTCTTTTTATGGTAGTATTAATTGTTACCAGAAGTCTGTATGAAATGACTGAGGAACCAAATGCTGGAATGCAGCAGATCAGAAATGGCTGTGTCGCTTGCTGTCAAGTGAAATGCACACAGTTAGCTTATTAGCTAACCTGAGTATTCCCATGAATGACCAGTAATTTCAGTTTTGGATATGGAAGAAAAGTCAAGGATCTTGACCTACTGGCAAATGCCCCATGTATTCGCTTATCTGCTTGGACCTACGTATATATGTATAATTTCCAGAAGTACAGTCTCTGGAGAACTGTATTTTTTGGAATCACTGCGCCCAGATTACTAAGGACTAAATATTGTAGTAACAGAAAGAATGATTGGCTTTATCCACTTGGCTGGCTATCAAAATGTAACTGTTCCATAAATGGCCCGATCCAGTATCCACTGAAGTCAGTAAGAGTCTTTCCATTGCATTCAGTGGGCACTGGTTTGGGCACTAATTGTAGCATGACAAGAAAAAAAAGATGAGGAATTGCAAGTGCTCATTACCCAGCACTGCTCAACTCTCTGATTCTGAAGAATGCATGTGGAGAATTGGGTCTGCATCCAGCTGCCTGAAGAGCAACACATTTTCATTAAGTGTTAATCTACAAGCGATCTACTAAAAATAATCCTGTGATTAAACGGGAGTGTAAATTAATACACAAGTGTGGAAAATAAACAGAGAAGTTTATCCCAAGATCTCTGTTCCCCCAGTGTGCCACTGCCCCCCTTTTCGTATGGGTTCCAGAAGGTACAGGTTAGCTTAGGATTTAAATCCAAGAAATTTTAAACAGGAGCGGATCATCTGAAGTATAGATTATGCAGTCTGAAATGCTCACTGCCTTCTTGAATATATGCCTAAATCTCCCTCTGAGGTAACCGAAGGAATCCTGACTAAGGCCCAGGGCTGAGAGAACCAAGGGTGAGCTCTGGTCAGCATTTCAAGTAGCAGCCCTGAAATGTGTTTCTCTTTCAGTGGGATTCTTTAGGCAAAACCACATCAAATGCAGGTAGCACAAAAACAGGACTTCACACAGTGGCCTTTTTAGTGTTTCCTCCTTCTGCCTGTTTGGATTACCCACCTGTCCCTTGCCCAGTTTAAGGTATATTATTTGGACATGACTCACAACAGGATCTCAGCATCAAGATTTATCATTGCAGCATGCCGTAAGATAGCTGCTGTATCAAGACCATTTGTCTCCCTGGAAAGGATACACAACATGAGAATGAAAAGTCACCTAATACCCCAATATAAATAGGAGACTATGTTGCCTGTATAACCACTACAAAGGGCATCTAGCTACAGGTCTTAAATCCTACCTCTCTGCAATGACTGTCAGGGGCAGCTAAAGCATGAACTTTAGCTAGGCAACAACATAAATGTCCAATATTAGGTGGTAGAAATAAACCCTTCTGAGTATTTTTCTTCAACTGCATTATCCCAGAAGCACTGTCAGTCACTGGCCATACAAAACCTTTTGCCTAGGAGTCAGAGTCATGTTGCTCTGGCTTGTGACAATGACTGCCTAAGCCACTAGACCCTCCTTTGGCACATATCACAAATGTTAAGTTTCCAGTTAGCATGGCTACAGTACCGGGTGCATGTTTATGCTTTACCACTCTAGATAATGAAGGTGGCCTGTGAATTTTGTCAGCATGCCCTCCTGATCCAATTCAGAGTGAGTGGAGATGCCAGCAGGCCAGGCAACCAGTTAATGACTCAGCTTAAGCAGCTTCACAGGAAACTCAAGTTTTAAAAGGAAAACAGACTTTATCCTATTTCGAAGTAAGGGAAAGTGTAAATGCAGTAACGACAATTGTAAAGTCAGTACCACAGATAAATTGCAGCAGTAGGTAGAAAGGATTATTCCCAATGGACACATTCAAAAGCAAGTCTTCTGTTTTACTTAGAACGGTGTTCATTTAGCACAGCTTTGGTCTGAGTATATCGCAACCTCAGATCACTGCATATCCTCTCATCATACCTATGCACAGAGTCTAAATGCTGCAAATATATGCATCCAGGACAGAGCTCAATCACTTTCTCTCTTAAATGACTGACAGCCTGATTGCATACAGGCAGCAGTCAGATAAAGCTCTGGTAAGGGGCCATATGTTGCTAGGAGACAGGGCCTAATGGCATGGGGAGGTATTTGTAGGGGAGGTGATGGAGCTGGGGATCAGGGGCAGAGAATATAAAAAGAGGAAGCCCATTTTGTTTTTATCTCTGAAACATAACCATTGCATAAAGGCCTCCTTTCTTTCACTTTCATATGGCAGGAAGCTGCGTCTTCTCTGCAAGGGTTGCTGTTCCCCACGTTCAAACAGTCCAGGAAAAACTCATGGCACCAAAAGTTCACAGCCTATATGTAAGTAGGCAAGTAAATGCAGGCTAAAGAAAGTGAAACAAAAATTGGCTAATTTATTTATTTATTAACATATACATAATAACCATAGGTAGAAATTGAGTCATGTGCTCCACTTAACTTGAAACAAGTGGAAGTGTTTCATAGGAGACGAAGGCAGTAGTGGCATGCACAAAAGGAAGACGGCTTCTGCTGTAAACAGTCGTATTAGTGCTCTGGCTGACAGATGGACCAGCTGACCAAAAAAAAATGAACTGTGGACCAGCTGACCAAAAAAAAATGAACTGTGATGGATGCAGTGCTGAATTATCAGTGAGTCATAAGACTCTCATGATTGAGGTGGAAGGAGTATTTGTGAAATGCAGATGTGCAGTGATTGTTGTTTAATTATCATCATTACTAGTTCAGAGAAAGGCAACAAAGTCCTGTGTAGGAAGTAACACAAAACAAGGAGAGCCATTACATAGAAAAGTAGAGGTGAAATGGAACATTCTGAGAATGAAATATATACTGAATTCTCCCCCCCCCCCTTTTTTTTTTTTTTTTTGAGGTGAGGATGGAGAAAAAGAAAATAGTTCTCTCTTCTGGTTATATCTTAAAAAGGATCTGTGTTTCATTTTTATTAGAAATGTATAGATAGGAACCCTTTAAAAATACATATATATATCCAATGCTAACAGTACTTAAAACTTAGCACTCCATCTGTGGCATTTTTCATTCTAAACAGAAAAATCAGCAATAATAATAATAATAAACTGAAATGCAGAAAATTGTATTTGTTAACAAGTCCATACATGTGTTTTTGACCAGTGAGCTTGGTTTGTGGATCACTTTAGATAGGGATGATGTAGTGTTTCTTTAAAAATGCAGGCAGAAAAACTTAGGAGAGCAAGAAAACTGTATCTGTCTAGATAATAAAACCAGGATCATATTACACGCTATGTGGAAGATAACTGTCTACATTCCAACCTAAGCCTCTGAAAGGAAAAAGACCTTTTATTTTGTAAAAGTAT
Source organism: Anser anser (assembly GCF_964211835.1). Classification (NCBI taxonomy): domain Eukaryota; kingdom Metazoa; phylum Chordata; class Aves; order Anseriformes; family Anatidae; genus Anser; species Anser anser. The sequence goes on along the minus strand of NC_139721.1, from coordinate 31,304,974 downwards.
GTTTGATAGAAGTACTGTAAAGCAAACATCAACAGAGGCTCTTGTAGCTTGAAAAGAGGAATCATGAATATTAATTCAGGAAATCAACACAAGAGATGTACAGAGCACACTGTTTTATATATATATATATATATATATATATAAGGTGATAAGCTACTGAAGTGCCAGAAAGAGATAGAGCAAAGGCAACAATAATGACATGATTCAGGTATGTAAATGAAAACACTACTGACAAGAAAAAGTAAAGAGAAGCTGTTAAAAGTAGCCTCTTTTAGTACTTTCTACTAGTACTGTGCCTTTTGCAATGTGCCACTTTAGAAAAGCTCAGATCATAGCAGATCTCTGAATGTAGATCAGGTTTTATCAAAGCCCTTCGCTTTATCTGTATGTTGAACAGAGAGTTGTATTTTAACAAATGCAGAAATAATGAGGGTTTCAGATTTCCAGCGTAAGCACAAAAAGATACACTCCACTCTAATATTTCAAAGCATTCAAGTTCACAAACGAAACAGTACTGAGGATACTCGAAATTCCAACACGTAGTCGTCAGGATTTCTGAAAGCAAGAAATCTCAGTAACATATCTTTCCTTTTCCCATTCCAAAGCAGAAGGAAAGAATTCTGCAGAAATTTAAATTCGGTCTGCAGGTTATATGCACACTTCCCTATACCTTGTAGGCAAGAATTGGCACTTTAAAATGAACAAAGAGCACTTCAGTCTACTTTAAAAGGTAAATTTTTATTTATTTTTCTGTGTGTATGTGTATTATATTATTTTACTAGAGGCCAGTATACCCATTCCAAAGCACACATATTAGGAATGTTCGTATTATATGACCATAGAAAGCCTAGCATCATGTTAGTTCACTTAAGTTGTTCCTTTGCTATTTTTCCTCTTTTTCTTCCTCTTCCTGTGGATGTCCTGTCACAAGTTAAAACACCACATGGACAAATTTAATCTCTAGCTTATTCAAAGCCTTTTTGTCTGTTTTGACAATATAATTTTCCTCCTCATATAATTTGCCTTTCTCCTGCAGATTCTGGACCTTTATCTCTGACCAAACCATCAGAATACTTACTCATCGCATTGTTTCCTGTCATGACTTGACTTCTTTTGCTTCAGAGTCATGACAGTTGCTGATCTCATGACTTTTCCAGATTTCTCACTACAGATTTTCTGTTAACTTATTGTTATATGTATTCTAGCCCCCTTCCTTACATTTGCATAATAAACAGTGAAGAAGATAGTCCATCAGTCCATCCCTCAAAGGAAGGTGATTATATTCCAAAAATGGATGAGGATATCTAGCCTCAGTTAACTAATGTCAGCATCAAAGGTACACCTCAGAAAAATGTACATCTCAAATTTTCTTACAGTCCTTTGGAATCTCTTTTCCCTCATTTGGACTTGCTTCCTCTGCTAATAATCTTCAATTTCCAATAACCTCATTCACTGGGAGCTTTTAAACTGGTATGCTTCCTGAAGTTACAGTTGACTTCCACTGAAAATCTGTCCCCACAGTAGCTTTCATTAAGATAATTTAAAAGAAGAGCTTTATATCAAGAGCTCTGCATCCACATATATATATATGCATAGATATATATATATACACACATATATATAAGAAGAACACTATGACTACATAAAAATACAAACTCCACATAAAAAAAAAGACTGCTTTCTTAAGGTGACCTAGAACAGAGCTAATCACTCTGTTAAGAGCTTTTTTTTTTTCTGTCATTTTACAGCTATAATCATAACTAATGTGATCTACTGAATGTTGAAATTAAGCACATTTTGCAAAAACACTGTGATTGTGCTCTACAGTGATTTTTTCTTACTATTTATTTTTCACTGTTTGTAAAGTGAACACTTCGGTAATTTTTTAATACCTGGTATTGGAAAACTCAAACCCTCTTCTGGACAATACTCCAGTAACACTACCTAGATTTTGGAATGTCTGTATTCACCTTACTGAACTACTTCGTATCTTCTCGTGACATCTGGGAGATATTTCAAGGCTAATAGACCAAAATGGCTGGCCATGAGATATGATCCAGCCCAGGCCACCAAAACTGATAGGCTAGCCAAGGAGTATTGCATATGAACAACAAATTCTTGCTGTCAGTACCTCTTAAGAACAGACTTTGGAAAAAAATATGTCCATGCTTCAGCAGTGGAATTCAAGAGAGAAATAAAAGAGCCAGATGTCTTAGAAAGGTAACTTTCTTGCTTTTTGTCTTGAGATTTGCACCACCATGCTTTATATAGACAAAGTTTTACAATATTACTTTCTCAGAGAGTGACTATAAGCCATGGAGTGATGCAGCCATGTAGACACGTAGAAATTCAGGAAAAGCCATGCATAGACAGAATAGCAGGCAGAATTTTGGTGCTTAAAATGGTGGGGTGTACTTCTAGTAAAAATAAGGAAATATTCATACTATTGTTTAAGTAATTGCACCTCCTCATGTGGAATACTGTTCATGGTTCTAATAACCCATGTCAAGTAAAGATTAATTTAAATTGTTACAGCTACATGCAGCAGGAGCTGAAGTGATTAGGGGAAGAGGGATCCTATTTTATAAGCTATGTTTACTTGGGGTGCAAGGTGTTTTATTTTTTCTTTCCACAGTGTTTACAGAAATATCTATATTGGCAAAATTTCTGTACAGCAGATCAGGCTTTGAGGATTGTGGCTTACTAGAATGAATTAGAATGAAACCTACCAGTAGAGGAGAGAAATGGGAAACAGCTATAAGGAATGAGGGAAGGGATATGAGTGCTTTCTATAAACAGACCAGGAGGATAAATGTCAAGGAGTGAAATGAACTGTTTAAGATAAAGGAATATGTTGGTGCAGGAAGATACGCATACAAATTGCCTCTGAATGAAAACAAACCACGAAAATGACTAGTATAACAAGGCACTGGTCTCACTGAGCAATGGAGTCCCTTGCAATCTTACATCCTGTGTTTTACATTATACCAAAAGGATGTGCCAACATTTCAAAATGTTCTAAATTTGGCTTTCAAGTAATGCCTTATCTTGGTAAATATTTTAAACCAAACCAAAACTAAACTAAATAAATAAATAAAAATAAACAAGGCATCTGCTAGTACTTTGCCCAGCCAATATGTCATTCCTTTTCTTTGTCAGTCTCTTATTTCTCCTTTTAATGTTATCCAGCAAAAGTATGAGCTGTGGTTATGAAGTTTGATTAACCACTTAAAACAGACAAAAGAACTTTATTGGGATAATATTTGCTTTTCCATGTGTTGAGTACTCCATAACATAGACACCCAGCTGTCACTCATCATAAATCTACAAATGCACAACTACCATACTGCGTGCACACATTTAAAGTTAGAATTATAAATTAAACTTTTATTGGTGCATCTATTTTCCCACCGAGCAAAACAATTACAAAGCAAATTGAGAACTGCCAGGATACCACTTGAGCATTAACTTGGTAGCTGCCTCCCACTGTGCTGGCACTGTTTTAACTCTTCTTCCTACTCAATAGTCTTGCAGCAACAAAGTCAACAGCTGTGGCCAAAGGCAGTCAAGTTTGGCAGTTGCAGTACCCAGATGACAACCTCTGGTGTATCTCTTTCCAATAGCAGCAGCAACGTCTGGATTTATTGACAGCTCAAGGGTTTCTCTCTTGGCTGGATTCCTTCCCAGCAGCTGTGGATCTGTCTCTATTGCTATCCTGAGGTTGGGCTGTGGTGGGGATAACAGGGTTTCCTCATCCTGCTGTGATTATGAGATTCCTCACTGTGTACCTCTAATCAGTCTCTCCCCCCAATCACATTATACCAAGTCAAAAAAAAAAAATAATCCATTTAATTGCCAGTTTTTCTAGAATGGCCTATTCTTTGCCCTTCAGACAAACTGCCCACTTATGCACCACGTTGCTTCTGATTAAAAAAAAAAGAAAAAAAAAAGAAGAAGAAAAAGAATTTCAAATCCCCTTATAGACTATTTCAGTCTGGGTTATTATATTTATTTATTTATTTGTTTTTTTTCTTGCTGTAAGTGCAATTTCTCTTTAGCAACAGAAGCATACACTAACCAAACTAAATATCTGCGTTCTCTGACACAGATGAACATTATGATTAAGTAACCATGCAGGAGTTGGGCTGAATATTATCTTATAGGTGATGGTTACTGATCCCTGGGTTATGGGATATCAATGACATACAGGAAGGGACGTGGAATAAGAGGGGATTGTATCAGTAGCTCCTTGCATAGGTGCTACTCGACAGGGAAAATGGAACAGGACATCGTGCAGTTGCAATTTGTACTAAAGGAAAGAACCTCTATTCAGACTAACTTCTCACTCCCAGCCCAATCTCTACAATCAACTTGTCTGAAGTGGAGAGAAGTTTATGAGGGGAGTAAGTAAGGAAATGGAAAGAGGAGTTTGGAAGGAAAGACAAAGTCAGCCTTTTGGCGAAGACATCAGGAGAAACAGGGAGAGTGACTTTGGAAGTCAAAAAGATTAAGCTGGCCTTCCTGGCATTGACAGGATGCTTTCAGAAAACAAAGCAGAACAACAAAAAGCTAACAAACAGAGCAAACACACACAAAGCAAAACAAAATACACCAAACCCTCGTCTCTACCTTTTCCAAGTGTTGAATGGGAATTTAGCTAAGAGTCTTGCTCCAGCCAAAGTCTTCTGGATAAACCACTGCTCAAAGCCTTAGAAATTTAAAGATAAAATGCTTCAGTGTGTAAGTACTGAAAACTTACAGGGCAATCCTAGCCCTGCAAATAACTACTCCGTAATAATTTGGTAAACCCAGCAATATAGTTGTGACCTCAAATGCTGTGTTAAACAAGGAACTTTCCTGCCCATCTGCTATAATTCTCTCGCAGAGGGTTCGTGCTTCTTTTAGAAATGTCTGATCACTACGTGAAACCTAGAGGAAGGAAAGCCAGACAAAATTCTGAGGCTTACTAAAGCTGGAAATCTAGAATTAGAATTCTACACAAAATATAAATTATTAGCACTACAGTGAATCATATTGCATAACATAAATTAACAATATATTACTCAGTGAAATGCTAAGTGTGATTTTTAATACAATATGACAGATTTTCTAATTTATGAACTGTCTATTAAATTTAAAAGTCCTTCCATTTCTTTCTTCTCTATCGTATATTAAAGTCTCCTTTTGTTTGAGTCTCCTAATCCTTCATTTATTAACAATATCACTCTCTCGTTTATATTATTGCTTTCAGGTTCCTTCCTTTCCTTCTTTCCTTTATTTTCCTTTTACTTTCTAAGTCTCTTGCGATTCCATTTTCACAATAAAAATATGTAGGAATTAGGCCCAAATGTTTTCTCTCTTTCTCCACATGCATATAATATCTTACATGAATATATTAAACTCACATATGTCACTCTTAGAGTGATCCATAAGTAATATAGAATAATCATAGGGCAAATATTATCTATCACCTGTAGTAGGAAATCTATGGTAGCTTTTCTTTTTGGATTTCTTTTTCTCTACTGGCTTCACTACCTAGTAGTTAGTATCATGTGGAATCCAGATCCAGATAATCCTCAGTCGAAGTGTTGTTGCCTGCCAGATACCTACTATATAAACATATATAATATATATATATTTATATATGTATGTATACTGATCAAAATTTCCTGGATCTCAGCTAAATTGAAAGCCAGGTCAAAAAGTACAAGGTTAACATTTAAAAAAGAAAAGAAAAAAAAAAGTTACTTTCCTTGTAATTATATTTCCTTTGTGGAAATGTAAATTCCCATAATCAAAACTGTATGTAATTGCCAGTTAGTTGCCTTAAGCACACTGATTTGTGTTTATTATATGAACTCCCCGTCCCTTTATAGCATGGTTACCCTTGGGAAGGTCCATAAATAACATGATTTTTCAAAACTCTCATTTTTCTAACTGGATGATCACCATATATAAAAATGGACAGTTTTCTACATGGCTTTGTGGCATATCTTCTGCTTAAATGTAGTTTTTATCCACAGGATTTTGCACATGAATTTAAATTGGAGAAGATTTGACCCAGGGTGTGGCTTTGCAGCCTACACATTATTTAGCAGCTCACTGCAGTAGCAATAGCTGTACAGGGGATTCTGCTTATTCTTCAGGACACACAACACTACCAAAACCGTGTCTAGCAAAGGGTCACCACTGAGTTGCTTTGTACGTACTTTCTGATCTCACATACCCAAACAGGATGACAGAGGAGAGGCCATTGTAATACAAGTGGCATGAATGATCACATCAAGGGGGTCATCTGAGCAGTGTGCCTAGCTGATAAAGATTCCTCCTAGTGCTCTTGCAAGTAGAAGGGAACTGATGATACCCACAATGCTACTATCAGTGATTTGTGAAACATGCCGTGTTGTATATGCATGCCGTGGTGCACTGTGCAGAAGAGATTTGCAAGCCATTAAAGGAATTATTCTATTGTGAAGCACTTGAATAAATTTAAGCACATGAGTTTCAGCAAGTAAATTGAAGCCATGGTGACTGCTCCTTTTACATCTGTCTTATTGTGCTTCTGGGTGCTAATGTTTAATATGGGTGTTATAAGAGTGGTATCATCTTTATTGTTTAACTGAAAAAAGTTGTCGGCTCTTAAGAGGATTCCCAGGGAAGAGCCTGAAGACTGAAATCCTTTTCATCCGTAGGACAGGTTCAAAAAATTAAGTGGCAGACACATTCTCCTGCATAATCTGCTGAAAAGCTTGAGTTTTGCTCTGACATCAAAGAGCAGTTCAATCTATGAACCTGTTCGGACTTTGGGCCCTACATTGAGTCTGCTGAGAATGGTGTCAGCTATGATCTAGACACCTGTCTGTTAGAAACTACACTGAGACCACAAACTCATTTCATACAGATCACTGAAAAGACATTAGATGGCAATAATTGCTGTTACTTCCAACATGGATTAGATTTGAACCAACAACCTAGGCTTCATATTCTATTACTGGTCCCCTGAGCTGTTCACTACCCTTGAATTCTTTCTCGGATGCTGTGCTATGTACTCTTGAAGTAAATATATCAGATTCCTGATTCTGTGCACAGAGGAATGAGAATACATCAGGATTATTCTTTAGTCTATGTGTATTTGTATCCACTGGAAGAAAAACATATATTTTAAAACATTAAAATTCTGACAACTTCTAAGAAAATAAAAATTAATTATAACCTTCTCAATCTAGGATCTTTCAGAAGTCTCCTGCTTCTACCAAGGACAGGTCTTGTTTTGGATTATTTGCATAAGCAGCATCAATAGTACCAGACCCAAGTATTTGCTGAGGTTACTGAGTTTTATGACAGGATAGCGGGTGGGACTAAATATTCTCCTAGAGTAAATCATCTACTGAAATAGATGGATTTGCACCAGTAAATATCAGTAAGGAATGAAGAACGTAAATTGTTGTGACATATTAGTTGGGGGAGTTATATTAGCTAAAAATATACATACTGCCATCAGCAATACCAGCAAAGATTCTGCATAAAGATGTGAATAGGATCAAATAGCCGTCATAAAGGACCATTTTATAACTGTGCTGTAAAGTCTATTTTAAAGGTACGTATTTGACCTCACAGTAAATTGGGACTGTGACAAACAGCATTTTTGCTCCTATAATTTATCAGCTAAACCACAGTGGGTTTAGCAGTGTTCGAGTCGGTATTACATCTACACACACAAAAATCAGAAATGGGATACATTCATTTCAAAGGTGTGTATCATCAAAGATCTCTTTTCAGTTAAAAAAAATAAATAAATGACAATCATAACCCAGAGTCCTAGATAATACTTTCTATACAGTGCTGTGTTTAACTGAGAGTTCATGTTTACAGCTCAGTTGTAAAAAGCTGATAAAATAGAGCTTTGTTACCTAGACACTGATGAAACTCTAAATAGCATTGCAGGCACAGCTGTATAATGAGTACATATTAAAACATCTTTGGTGTCTTCTGAGAGTGCAGAACATTATTTGTTACTCTGACCATAAATGTATAACAATTGTGGTTTTGTAAAATAAGTTGAAACCTCCTGCAGTTTAAAATATAGAACAATACAGATGACTAATTTGAATCAACGAGGTTGCACGTGGCATGTCACAGTGGGATTCCTAATGATCTTCTACAAGGATTCTGTTTGTCTAAGGCTCCCATTTTCTGTCCTGTGATGTGTGGATGTGAACTATGCTGAAAATAATATGAGGCTAATTACCAGCCTTGTCAATGGCAATTCACATACAATGATAAAACGTATTTCAAAAAAAAAAAAAAAATTAACCCACACATCTTCTCAGTAATAATGACACTGAAACTAAAGATGGTTTCAGCCTCTGCTCATAGTTTCTTTGTTCCCAACAGCATTTTTCAGGGTGGCTGTCAGCACAGGTAAGATTAAAATTAAGAAGAAAAAAAAAAAAAAAAAAGATTAGATCCTTTAAAAAGAATCAGTCACAACTCCATAATCTTTAGCATTTGTTCAGACCACAGATATGAGAAAGGACATAAGAAAGGTTTGTGAGAAGGAGGGAAGGATCTATATCCTATTTGTCCAGTTTTGTAAAGTTCCTCCCTCTTTTCCTTTGGGTATTTATTCCATGAAACTTAGTGCAAAGATCAAGTTCTGTAGACACAGCGTTTCATGATTAAAAAAATATTTATCATTTCATTTTCATACAGATAATCAACATTTATTTTGAGACGACTTTGACCACAATCCAGGAGTCAAAAGTGAAACTGCAAGCCTTAAATCCTTGTGCTCCTTTCACAAAGATGCTGAATAGCCAAGACTATCAAATGAGACAAGAAAAAATATTTAGTACACTGACAAAGGGTGATGTACATTGTTTTACTTTTCCATATAATGTTCTCATCCTTGTAAACCATTTTATCCTTCTAGTTTAAATACACACAAAATATCCAATGCCATTTACTATGTAAATGCTGAAGCATACAGTTAGTAAGAACACTCAAAGCTATTCTTATTGACTTACTTTCTCTGTTGGCTTCTTTTGTGATACATGACTTTGGGAATGAGGAAAATGTTAGTCTTCTGGTAATTGCATATGTGTGCTTCCATTAATATCTTTGTACGTACAATTGCAGATGCAAGTACACACATACACCTCCCTAGATGGCATTCTGCATACTGCTACACACATAAGCATAGATGTATGCATATGCAGCTTTTCTCATTAAAAACATATCAATAGGTCAAAAAACTCTGTATTCTATGAAGTATGACAGAATATTGCGTCAATAGTCATACCACTTTTGATGTATCCACATAAATAGCTGTATTACAAGCATTAGAGAATCTGCCTTCTTGATATGCTATTGAATTAAAGTAGCTTCTTTTATAGTCAGTGCTTCTGTAGCATAAGTGAGTTTAGTGACAAAACAAAACAAGAGATAGAGCAATTGAAGCAGATGTTCCATGAAACTCTGACTATACAGAACACAAGGGTCTGGCATATAGCTCATCAGTAAAACATGAGAATGTACTTGAGTAGAAAAATCACAATCTGGTACCCACAGGCTATTGCCTGCATCTCATGTAAACTGATAAATTAAAGATGCTGCACCATTTTTCCTTGTCTTTCCTTTGTCAAATGCAATCATTTAAACATGCATTTTGGTACTAGAAAACTTAAAAAATAAGCAAACATACCAACATATACCTAGTTTGCTGAAGCGCAGCTTTCTACAAACATTAGATTTTTTCTTATCACCTCTGTGTGTATATTTTTTTTAATCTGAAATAATATTGTTTATTTTGCCTGAGGATTTGCACTTGCAAAAAGCAAATTTCAAAGTCTACCCACTCCACCCCTTCTATCCCTATTGGTGGTAGTGAGCGATGTTTTTATCAGGGATTCTGCAGAGTAAAAGATCCATTTATGGTCACTTTGTAAGGAAGCATTTTAAAAATTATGCAAGTATTAAATCTACCCACATAGAACCAGTACATATATATATATATATATTGTTATGCTACATAAAATAAAAAGTGTTCTGAAAGCCAAAATAATCAAATAAAGAAGGCAAACTGTCCCCAGACATTTTGATAGACTGGAAAACAATGTAGTGAAACTACAAGAATGTTCAATAGTGATGTATAAACACAATTTATGGTTTCTGAGAATTTGATTATATTTATACTCACAAACTGACTAGATCTAGGACAGTTTTAGTGTTCTGTGCTAGGAGAGGTCAGACTTAACAACCACTGAGCAAAAAATGCAGCCTTAATTTGTTGAATTTTGAATATTTCAGTATAATAAGAGTAAATATGAAAGATGAACAGTTTGATGTTTTAAAATTTAATCCTTTCTATCATTCCTTTTTTTATCATTCTTCTTGTCTGTTCTTTAGTCCTTGGAATTTTAGCTTTTGTGTAAGTGTTTTATGAATGCTTCATATTCTTTCCTTACTCATCTCTGGCAATCTGATGCTAAGTGGGACAAAATGCAAACAGAGCATTGCCTGTTAAAATTTTAATGCCACATCACAATTTTCTAATGGAGCTATCAGAATTGCAAAACAGTGTAACTCCACTGAAACTAATAATAAATCAGGTGCTAAGAGCAGCACCTCCTGCAAATAGTGGACTCCAGCCAAGCAGTGGGAGACTTACAAGGACAATTGTTTTTTCTTTTATGTTTTTTTTTTTTTCATTTAAAAACTTAAAACTGTTTTCTCAAAGCACTCAGAATTTGCAGGATGCAATGCTGCTTTGCAGTTTGTGGCAAGATTTCAATTCGCGCGTGTTTGAAACAATAAGTATATTAAAAAACAGGAGAGAAATGTAAATTGAAATAAATACTGTAGCTTTAATTGCAGTACAGAGTACAGTTAATTAACTAAAATTAACTAATTTGCACATGTATACACTACAGAAACCATCCTACTATTCATCTTGTCCTTCTAGGCTTTTCTTTTCTTGTTGACATTACGGAATAGGACTCTGAAGTTTATTTCTGTGGATACATCCCTGCGTAATGCAGCCGAACATATACCAACTTCCTTAACAGGCATGTTGTTGGAGGTATTTTGGGTAGACGGCTTTCTCTTTTGCTGTTTTGGTGGACACCCTAATTAGGCTATGTGCTCACCACTGCAGAAAAAGTAATAATATCTTATAACTCACAACTCAGAAAATAAGGGGCAGAAGAAAAGTTCCTTGACCTTCCAAAGAGCACAAAAATATTATAAAGGCACTCGAATCCTTTTAAAGTGCAGCTATATCTGCATGAAGAGTGAGATAAACTCTTCCTAAAATCTCATTCTCAATGTCATTCTTAGCTCCATACCCTCAATGTCAAGATGGCTTTGAGTGTTTATTTTGATGGAGCTATGGCATTTAGATTTGTTGTAGCCTTCGGCTCTCGCTGTAAAGGCAATGATATTTTCACTCCGTGCTTGCCTAAGTGGATTAGGCTCTGCATTGAGACATGTAACGTATGAGCCAGGGCCTCTGCACCGCAGGGTCTTAGAGCTTGCTCTTCCAGGGTTAAAGCTGCAGCACTGATCCCCCAGCCGTGACTTCTTCAGGGAAAATCACATGGTCGCTCCATGCAACACCACCCACACATCTGCTCAACTTTTTCCCTCATAGAAGTCCAGGATTTGATGTTTTCTTAATTGCAGTCCATTTTCCTCACGGTTGCACAGATTGAGCTCACAAAGCAGACGCTTGCCAGAAGCACCTACAACCATTTCCCAGCAGTGCGCACGGGGCCTGGAGCATCTCACATCCATGAGATGCAGCTACCTGCTCCTCTTGCTCCTCGTTCCTCTTGAGTAACACTTGTGTGTTCAGTAGTAGAAACCGAGTTCACTTGAATAAGTACTCTCAGAGCTTGCATTTTGAATGTGACATTTTGCAAAAGGATGCTTCCATGGCTCCCAGAGATAGGGCTTTCTGGAAGGTTCTTTCAGAACACTTGCTCCGATGAATAAATCCCCCAAATACCTACAAGAATAGGAGTTATTGATTTCCATGAGCAACAGTAAAGCCTGCAATACTGAGCAATTGCCAACTGAGCATTTTCATTTTAAGTGCAAGGAGGTATAGTGAGATACATAATTTGTGAGTGCTGTGTACATCTTTGGTACCGGCCTGTCATCTTTGAGGGCCTGGGCTTAATTCATGCTCGGGTCACAAATAAGAATATGTTCAATGGCCTTATCGAAGTCTTCAGCTATCCATTTCACAAAACTACCACAATTTGACATGGTGAGCAATCTCTGCTCAAGGCTCGTAACTAGAATAGCAAGGGTGCTGCAGGTCAGAACTGAGATGTATTGAAAGAGATGTGTGGAGAAGCTTAGTCCCTCACTTTCATGAGCACTAAATTCACTCAAGATTTTAATAATAAAAAATGCAGGGTTGTCTGACAACATTCATATTTTTTTCATGAGCCTGTCTTCTCAAATTCCCTGGCTAATGCTGCACATAGTGACACAGTCAGTGTCACTCATGGCAGTGTTTACCTGCATTGCAACAACATGACTTGCCTGTCAACCTTAAATGTTTGACAAACTGCTCTTTTTTTTTTTTTTTTCAAAAATAAATACATAAATAACATGAAGATAAGGAAAACTGACTTTTTTTTTTTTTTTTTTTTTTTACAGGGCAGGAATCAGGGCTTTTTTCTTTGCAGTTCTGGTTGCCCTGTGGATGGCCATGCTGTGGACCAAAACATGCAAGAGGGTCTGAGATGACTTCCAGTAGTTTTGTTACTAGCTGACTCCTTCCCTCCCTTTCCTTGCACTACCTAAGGCACCCAAAACGGCTGCAGCACACAAACAAAAGTTTTAGTCCAGGGAACTTTAGCAGGGAATTTCCTTCCATATTTTTTAAGATACTTATCCTGTCTAGCATGTTCTATTTATATTATGTGTGCAAGAAAAACAAAACAGAACAAAATGAAAAATGAAATGTTATGTATCTTCATGTGGGGCCTAACAGAAGAATTGCGAAAAGAGTATGTTTCCCTTTAAGAACTGTATGTCGCCAAAACTAACACAACATTCATTAAACCGAAAGCGACATTTTGGTTCCATTAAAAAAAAAAAATGTTTTTTCATTCAGCCATTTTTGTAATAAAAGCATGCAAAGTGATAGCTATAAGCTGAAATGCATTGTTGTTAACAATACCAAATATGCTGACTGGCATAACACTATACTTTCTATATACCACACCATACCTCTCTTTTTTCATTGGTATAGTGAGAGCTCTCCCACTTGTTCTGGTCTTCTCTAACTACCAAGAAGATTTGTGCTGGGCACACACACACACACACACACAAAAAAAAAAAAAAAAAAAGAATCTCATTTCTTCGACTGGAGGTAATGCTAGGGTAATGCTAGGCTCTTCAGAGAGCTTGCTGCTCAACAAGATCTCACATCGTTATTCTAAGAGACAGGCATTCTCACTTTCATGTTGTCTCCTACATCTTATAGCTTTAATGTGCTTTCTTGAATATAACCACCTACATAAACTGCTAAGTTTATTTAATCAGCCTGGGTGTAAAACTGGATTGCTAGAGAGCATAAATTGGCACCCCCTCATCTCAAAGCAAGGTGCCGTTGGGCAAGTTGAGGTTGTGCTGAACTGAGGAGGACTGCTCAGTCTGAGTTTGGAATGGTAGGAACAAGAGTGCATTAACCTAATTTGCCTGCAGCAAAATTACCCTGTAGTATTTCAGACCTAAAAACCTGCATATAGGGAAAGGTGGTACAATAACATTGACAGTTAATCATGAATGGTTTCAAATTCCTCTGGATAACAGTGTATGACCCTGTTGCTTTAGGTCACAGAGGAGCAGAATCACAGGCTCTACAGTTTCTTTCAGTCCTATAAATACATTGTTTATTGTATGTCACTCAATCATTAATTTCTTTTGCTCAAATAATGAAAAAGTGGATTTGAGATCTATTGAATAAACTCCAGATTTATCTGCAGTGAATGCTTTGGCCAGCTCTAAAGCTACATGTGCATATATGCTCCATAAATCACCTTCAGCATAGCACAAACATATACATAAGCCTGCAAAATGCAATGCCAGTGCTGTGTATTTTTTTCAGGGGTCCTGCTAAACATGTAATGTGTGTTATCTAATCCTTCCCTTGTAGGCAGGTTGTCTTAATATAGCTTTAGGTGAAAGTCTTAGATTATTTCACAACCTGTTCTGCAGTTTTTGTTCCAGGAATGCCTACACATGGAATGCTTTTTTAAGTAAACAAAACAAAAAGAACAAGCTTTTAAATTTTTCTGATGATCTGAACTGCTGGGTAGGCAGAGAAGAAAGTACAGGCTTGCTCTGTAAAAACAAAACTGCAGCTAAGCATCTAGTACAGGTCTGCTTTTTCCCAAATTCAGCCGTGCCTCAGATGATCTGTACTGTGTACCTTCTACCAGGCCAAGAACATATTCCTAATTTAAGAAGGAAGAAACACCAGAACAACAGACGTTGGATGAGACATGAGACTGTCAAATCAGTGGCCCTGGACTTGGCTTTTGTCCTTGCCAAATTCTTAGTGATTATGTACATTCCCATACAAACTGTTTAGCTTTCTTTCACTGGGACATGGGAGTTCATTTCAGACTGCATAACAGGATGTCATAAACTGTGCTACACTGGAGAAGAATTCCTCCTGCTTTCAGTTGTCAGTGCTGGGATCACTCAAAAGCAGCTGGAATGCCTGATTAATCACATCACGGGGCCTCACATGTGGTTCCTTAGAAGCAGACACTAATAATTGCACTATATTATAAATAAAAGAGTGCTGTTTTCTCCGTTGTCTTAAGCACATGGATTAATTGATAGGGATCATCGAGTGTTGATGGTGTTATCTGGAGTATCCACTGCCAAAATCACCTTAAGCATATGATGACACCTTGAGAGAAATGAGAAAAAAAAAGAAAAAAAAAAGGAATCTTCCATTTCTGCTGCTCTTTCTGGTCAAGTCACCCAGAATGGGATCTGCCCACTTGCACAGATGAGAGTATTCTTTAAAAGGAGTCATTCAGCACAGTGGGAGAAATAAGGGATGTTTAGTAATTTCAAACTTAGACTAATTAAAATTCTAATGAGTTCCTGGACCTGGACCAGGGTGAATAGTTTTACCTGAAGTATTTACATTTTGCTTTTACTCAGAACAAATAAGACTGTTTTTCCTGTGAAAACTAGAAGAACAACCCTACCTACTCTAAGGATGGGTTTATATTTTCCCACTTCCTTTCAAAAGTAATGCCAGCTCAGCATATTTCCACTTCTCCACTACACCCTTATTTTTTTCTCGGCTTTCAAAAGCATGAGTTTGCCGAGAAAACAAGAGGAAAGTGCAAGTGTTTAACATTGTGATAAGTTTCAGCAGTGGTTTTGTCAGCTAGGCAGCACGTGTTTCTTCAGGAAAGACTTCAAAGGAGGACACATTCAAGTAATGGAAGCAGACAGCTTTGCTAATGACAGATTCATGCAAGATTCATGCCTTTTTTAACATCCTGTTCTCAGACCTGAAATGCAGAAGATCTTTGACAAAGTCACACTAGTCTCTAAATCTGCTTGTGGAGTGTACCTGTGTCGACCTCTTTGAAAGTGTAAAAAAAAAAAAAAGGTCCAAGATGTTTATTCTGTAAATAAAATGTTAGAGAGAGAGAGAGAGAACAAGGAACAACAACTGGAGAACAGTACTTTGCAGTTCTGTACAGAAAGCTCAGCCCATATGAAAATGTCTCCATTTTCTGTTTTGCCTCAAAATACAAGTTGTATCTCATGTTATCTGACGGAAATACTGCAAATCAGGTACTGTCATGTTTAGCCTCAGTACAAATATCTTCAGTCTCTCAGCATACAAACAAAAAGTTTATAAATGCCTCTATGCAGAACCAACATTCCCTCCAGTTTTCTGTTTCTGTGGAAGAACACTGTAAACTCTGCCTTCAGATCCAGTCCCGCTAGAAAGCCCAGGAGCATTAGTTGTCTACCCATTATTATCCCAAGGAAAGTCATTTAGGAGGCCTCCAAAGTTGTTCTGACTAACCAGAAAGTAACACCTCTTGCTTGAAGGCTTGGAAAGCTGGCTGAATGTTCACTCACACAGGCAGGCTCCGGTGCACAGTAAGTCTTTCACATGCTCTCTAGCTGATAGTGTGATGCATAAACACTCATGCATGCTAAGGCACAGGCCACAGTCTGTCTTACAGATGTACACTTTCAGTGTTCAAGAAGCTTTCTGTTTCCTATGCTTATTATTATATCAATTACAGTGGTCAAAATCCTTCATACAGTTTGTTTTTAGCCAAGAGAACACCAGACCAGACACAGTTCATCATCCTTTCATTGACAAGGCTTCCCTGTGCCTCTATCATTCGATAGAAATGCTAAGAAATTCCACGGCAGATAATGGCAAACCTCCCAAAAGGAGAAAGCTGCTTTCTAAAGCCCTGGAGGTGATCCAGGAAGGCACTTGTTTAAACCTTGACCATCCTTAACATTGAACAACAAAATGTTCTCATGTATTTCATTGCTTGTAATACAGCTGAGATTCTCCATTTCTTCAAATACACTGTATAATAACTTGTGCATATTATTCCAAGTTCTGTCAAAAGGTAACAAATTTAAAACTGCTTAAGGGAAATATTTTACTGAATATTTTGCCTTTTTTCCCCTTGTAATTAAAAAAGCAAATATGAGGGACTGAGTGTTTTTTCTCTGCACTATCCATTACTTACTATGTAACTGTCAAGCTCCTCATATTTTTTTCTGCCCCTAAACTAAGCAGGGCTCATCATTTTACTCTTTCACATTCAAACCTTTCCAAGACTGATCATTCTTGCAACCTATCTTTGAACTGCTTCAATTTCAGTTTTTGTACTAGGGCAGCCAAAACTGAACAAGGCACTCAAAAGGGAGCAGGCTTTCACCACACACAAACACAGTGTTCTCCATACAGGTGCACAAAACAGCAAATTCTTCATTTTACTTAATGAAAATGAACAAAAACAGGGTGACTTTAAAGGGTTTCATGTGGATTAAGGAAAAAAAAATAAGGCTTGGTGGTAAAACAGTGAATGCTGAAACCATGCACAGAAAACAAGGTCATCCAACCATGCCAGACTTTAGCAGAACAACTGGTCAAAACCTGTGGATTAGGTAGGCCCAAGTTTCACATGAAAGACAAAAGTGGGATGTCAATACCCACAAAAAGGAAAAGAATTCTCAAGAGACCATTTTCACAGGTGTGGAAAAGGACAATAAGCATTCAATAACCATAATTCAATAGGCATTTCCAGGAAACTACAGGCCAGTCAGTCTCGTATCTGTCCCTGGAAAGGTGTTGGAACAGTTTGTTCCGGATGCCATCTCCAAGCAATTGGAAGAGAAGAATGTTATGAGGAGTAGTCAGCATGGATTCACCAAGGCGAAGTCGTGCTCGACCAACCTCGTTGCCTTCTATGATGGCATCACCAGCTGGGTAGATGGGGGGAGAGCAGTGGATGTCATCTACCTTGACTTTAGCAAGGCTTTCGATACTGTCTCCCATGACATCCTGATAGCAAAGCTGAGAAAGTGTGGGATAGAGGAATGGACAGTAAGGTGGGTTGAGAACTGGCTGACTGGCCGAGCTCAGAGGGTGGTGATGGGCGGCACAGAGTCCGTCTGGAGACATGTGACTAGCAGTGCTCCCCAGGGGTCGGTGCTGGGTCCGGTCTTGTTCAACATCTTCATCGACAATCTCGATGAGGGAATAGTGTCTGCCCTCAGCAAGTACACCGATGACACAAAGCTGGGAGGAGTGGCTGACATGCCAGAAGGCTGTGCTGCCATTCAGCGAGACCTGGACTGGCTGGAAAGATGGGCAGGAAGAAACCAAATGAGGTTTAATAAGAGCAAGTGTAGAGTCCTGCACCTGGGAAGGAACAACCCGACGTATCAGTACAGGCTGGGGGACGACCTGCTGGAGAGGAGCTCTGAGGAGAAGGATCTGGGGGTCCTGGTGGATGACAGGTTGACCATGAGCCAGCAGTGTGTCCTCGTGGCCAAGAGGGCCAATGGGATCCTGGCCTGCATTAAAAGCAGCGTGGCCAGCAGGTTAAGGGAGGTGATCCTCCCCCTCTACTCTGCCCTGGTTAGGCCTCACCTGGAGTACTGTGTCCAGTTCTGGGCTCCCCGGTACAAAAAAGACAGGGATCTCCTGGAACGAGTCCAGTGGAAGGCCACAAAGATGATACGGGGCCTGGACCATCTTCCCTATGAAGAAAGGCTGAGAGACCTGGGTCTGTTCAGCCTGGAGAAAAGAAGACTGAGAGGGGATCTCATCAATGTGTATAAATACCTGAGGTGTGGGAGGCAGAGGGATTTGGCCAACCTCTTTTCAGTGGTCTGTGGGGACAGGACAAGGGGTAATAGCCATAAGATGGAGCACAGGAAGTTCTGCACCAACATGCGAAAGAACTTCTTCACGGTGAGGGTGACAGAGCACTGGAACAGGCTGCCCAGGGAGGTTGTGGAGTCTCCTTCTCTGGAGATATTCAAGGCCTGTCTGGACGCCTACCTGGGCAGCCTGCTCTAGGGAACCTGCTTTGGTAGGGGGGTTGGACCCGATGATCTTTTGAGGTCCCTTCTAACCCCTTCAATTCTGTGATTCTGTGATTCATGCAGAAAGTTTCTGTACTTTCCGTTGTGGATCAATATTGCAGCCTGGTATAAACAGAGTATTGTGAGTGGAGCAGCAAACTCATGATTTCATGATTTCTGGTTTCTCTGTGCGCCTGTGAGCCAAGATCAGCCTATCACCTGAAATTTATTTCATGAAAAGGTTTTCTGAGGAGGGCCACCAGAGAGAAAGAAATCACATTTCAGTACATTGGCAAAGGCAGACTAGGCACACAGTTAAACTTATTTAGCCATAGTACAATATAATGGTCAAATATCTGAACATCCACTGTATAAGTATGTTTTTTTCCTACTTAAGCACCTGAAAGAGGCTCAGACAAAAGGCAAAGATTCACTTATGGGTTTGAAACAAAAGGTCTTTCTCAGCAACCTTAGAAAGCAAGTCAAGTGCAGACTAGATGCCAAAATCCTTTGGTGTATGAGGAGAATGTAACTTGCCTTTCTATTCTTCCTGGAAGCCTACCTAAGTGAGGGCATATCTCCCATTTTTGCCAACATAGCTTTTGACGTAGCCGAGGAGTGACCCCTAATCAACACAGCTCTGCCAGCAGAAACTCCTAGCATGTCTGCACTTACACTAACAAAGTGGTATTATTACTGTCAGTATTTGCTTCGCTGAAAAACAAAGCAGGTTTAAAACAAACAAATGAAAGTACTTTTTATATAGTACGTAATTAAATTGTGAAACCCACTGCCTACAGGATCAGGCAGAGGACAAAACTTTATCTGGATTTAAAAAAGCATTAGGCAAATTCATAGAGGAGACGTATATCATTGGTTATTAAACATGAAAGCCCAGATGCAACCTCTGGCTCAGAAAAAAAATCACTAAACTGCTGATTGCTAGGAGCTGGGAAATTATACCATGGGAAGGATCACTCTATAGCTGCCTTATTTTTTCTCTTCTTTCCCTAAGGGTCAATGTTAGAGCTAGGAGACTTTGGTCCTTTGATCTGAGCTCCCAAGCAGGTCACAGAGGCAGTAATTCCTATAAACCCTTACTGAAAATAAACATGAGTACTCTCACTCCAAAAGGAGTCTTACCTTATCCAAACATTATTTGGTCCTCATGGTCTTTCAGATATTGCAGCCTACCAGTAATCATGAAAATTTCCATATATTTCACATGCTATAAGCTTTGAAGGGACTACTCTTAAGTTTCCAGGTCCCTCAGTTCTACCCCAGGAAGCAAAGGTAAGAAGAATTTTACAAAATACAGAATTATTTTACTGGGCCTTCCCCTCTCTGTCATTGCTTTGGTAATTTTGTCTAGCTAGGATCCCTCCCTTCTTGTACAAACAGAACACAAGAAATGCTCTACTGGGGCAGGCCAAAGGTCCATCTAACCTGTCTGTCTGTCATCTGGGGCTCAGTCTTTTACCATACGGTGGTCATTCAGCCATACTCTCCCCCTGACAAATAAATAAGAAGTTTTTAAGGAGGAAACCTGGACAGTTTCTTGCTGCCAGATCCTGGACATTAAGGTAGTAAACTATACTCTTACCAACCCCTCTCCCTCCCTGCTGGCCATGCTATTTCCTCCTCGTCAAAGAAAAGTATTTCAGTGAGTTCCCATAACAATGGCATTGGAAACAATAAGCAAAAGTGGGAAGAATAAACCAAGAAGCAGCAATCAATTCATACTCTGCAGGCCTTTCCAAACTCTGGCATTACCATGCTGAGGCACATACCTCCTGGAGGTGTGCAAATACCTCAGCCTTTCCTGAAGGACCAAATGAACAAAGGCAGCAGGTAAATCTATGACATCCTGCTGTCCACAAGGCCGCCTTATGTGGGAAATATTAGCATGTCAGAGGAGAAGAGGGCACAGGGCTGTGATCCATGATCCTACTGTTACTTGTTGGATTTATATGATATCTTTTTAGTGAAGTTTAAAAGGCACTGCAGTACGATATTTTCCAATAAACTGAAAACCAAGAGTAAATACAATGGACAAATGACAGGAGTTGCTCTCATGAACCAGTTTATCAAATATTTATATAAATTTCATAACCTTCAACAAAGGCCAAGTTTGTTGTCAGAACCAACAGGTTATCTTCAGGCAAGTAATCCCTTTCATCAGTCTTCTAAAGATACAGAATGAAAACTTTCAGAATGAGACTTTGAAAAATGCAGCACGAAACCAGACAACTTCCTGTAAAGGTCTCCCCACTACACGTCTGCTTTGCTGCTTTGCAAGGAAAAGACAAGTGCTGATAACATACCTTGCCTTTCTCAAAAACGATTTGTACTAAAACAGAGAAGGGACAAGAGCTTCTTTCCACTAAAACAAGGTGTCACTCTTGGAGTTTAAGATAACAATATGAGTTAGTTCTACTTAAATTTAGCTGATGAATGAATCATTCATTGGCTCACACCTCCCAATGTACCTTTAAGATTTTCTCAGTAGTTGTGTTTCTGCATTGCCATAGTCCTCCCGTTTTATCTAAAATTTTATTAATGAACTACATATAATATATTAACACACATGTAAACATACAGATCATACCTGTGTATGCAGTGATATATTCTCTCTTTTTCTTCCCTATCCAATTATCGCCTCTGATAATGTGAACAGCCTAACATGATTACAGGTAATGAACCAATTACTATTTCTACAGTCATGCTGAACTGTTTTTCCTTTGACTTAATTACGTTTAAAAATAACAAGCTTTCATTATGCTTTTTATTGATGGTCACGTTTACACCCAAAGTCAGCTAATCAGCCATGAGCACATAACAACATGATTTGAACGCTTATTGCTCATGTGACTACATTTTTAAACTAGCAAAGCAACAAGCAGAAATAGCTGTAGTTGCAATTTATGGACAGAGTCGAACCCTGGAAACAGATGAATCCCATGGTACTCCTCACAGAGCACACAGGTACACACTGTGTATGCCTTTGTATATCACCAAGCCTTTGTATCAGCAGAGGCAGTATACACAAAACAGGTAAGAGGAAGACAGAGTCAGGGGCAAGATTAGGCTTGCTTGGTAGCACTATTGTTCTAATTTAATCACCAGAAGCTTAACTTCACCCCACAGGGGTGTTTGGTTAGGCTTTTCTCCCCTGTGAGCTCTCTTGGAAGGATGATGAATTGATTTTATTTATCTCTTTAGTTATTTATTTATCCATCTGTCCATCCCGCAGCCCATCCTGGGGCAGGAGGGCAGCCCTAGGCCTCCAGAGCAAAGCTGGGGGCAATACAGCCTCTGTGCACTTAAATCCATTGGTAGGGGGCTGGTCCCAGAGAGCCCAAACAGCCCAGAGCAGACTCGTTTTCTGCCAGACTCATGTGAAGCTGTATCCTTGCACGTCTCAATGCAACAGGCAGCCACTGCTCTGCTCCAGGCTCGGAAATCACGGCTCCTGCTCCTTTTCCCACTGCTCACTTTGCAAAAGCACATTTTGACAGCAGAAGAAATCCCCAGGGGCTCTTCTGTTGCCGGAGTTGTGATGTGAAAGTGGAGTAGTGAAAAGAGCGTTTTGACCACACAGTTTTAACCAAATGCAACAAGGAGGGTTTTGGTAAAGAGTAAGGGTTAGGGCCTAGAGCACATTAGGGGATTTAGGTAGTCAGGTGAAACTTTTGTAACTGAAAAACCTCAGTTTCCTAGCACAGACAGACAAGGTAAGTTTACATCAAACTGCAGAAGTCACAGTTGTCTCTTTTAAATACAGCCAGGTCAGGTCCTGCCTATGTTTTCCATAGGACCAAATGGCTAAACCACTTCCCGGTGAATTAAAATGCATTAAAATGCATGCTTGAGGAGACTAGCCTAACTGCCCACCAGCTGGTGGAAATGCTCTCCATTCCTCCCGCTACAGTTTCAGCTATGGGTCGGAAAACTCTGATCTGGGAGCAGACACGCAGAAGGAGAATGGCTCTTCGGCTTGGCACTGACAGAGCAGGGGAAATACCATCCTAATTTCCAGTTTTGATTCCAAAGGCAGTTTATGTTTTTTTTTTCCAGAGACTATTTTTAAACGGGAAACACTCTACTCAACTATTTTGAAGTAATTCAGTTAATCTTCAGGAGAGATTAAAAAAAATAATAAAAATAAGGTGCTTCCCTTTGGCCTAGGAAGCCCCTGTGAAAGGCTTTAAAACTGTCCTAGGAGTTGCTCATTCAGCTTGTTGGCCATTTTGGATCTTTTTCCGAGATGCTTAAATCTTCCCTTAAGCATGGATGTTTGTTGTACTTGGTAACTTTAGATTTTGGACTCTGTATGAGGAGCCAGATGCCTCAGAGTTAGGTATTGAAGCACTTTACTTTCAAGCACTTATGTTCTTAATTATATCCAGCCCTTTAAACTATGAACATCGCAGAAAAGTCTCTCTGCATTAAGAAAAAGTTATATTAAGCCATAGAAAAATGTTAAATTTTAATGTGATGGAGCACTCAAACTTGGTTCTTACCAGTAAGCATCTCATTTACAAATGGCTGCTAATGAAATCTCAGAGAAAATATGTTGGTTTCAAAGCAAAATTAAAATAAAGACAAATGACTGAGGAATTATTGTTTTCAATAAGTTCTTTTTTCATGTGCTAATTACAGGGTAAGAAAGTGATTCGAGTATCTTATTATCTATCTTCTCCTTTTTCTGCCAGGAGTTTGTAAAGTGTGTGAAAATGTAGGGGGATAATAATCTCATTTATGTTTTAAAGAAAATAATCAGGTTAGCCAGCATTTATTATCTAGAGCCTGAGGATTCCATTTGCATGACTTTGAAGGACAAATACGATATTATCACTTATGTCAGTGAAAAGAAAGATGGGGCCTTGAGCAGATCTATTTATTTATATATAGACAAAAAATCATCTCATCAGAGAAAGAACTGACACAGGAGAGAAACCCATTGGGATACAGGCAGAGATACTCATTTTGTTATGACTAGCGCACTTATTCAGACTTGATAAAAACAGAGTTTTGCTGCTATGAGCTTTAGCATTCTATTACTTAAATCTGAGGGAAGGGGAGGGGGACCAGAATTGCAGTTTCTACAAATATTTTAGCATTCCAGGTAAAATCTCCTGAAATAATGTGATTATTACAGTGGTTTGAATGTTTGCAAGTTGCAAACTGCTAGCACATTTTAAGGGAATGCAAACATTTTCTGTGGTCAAGGTTTGAAAACAGAGAAACAAAGACATCCCTTGCAGTCACTGCTGCAAAAAAAAAATAATTCAGTGTTTGGTACGTTATAAAGCAGGAGATAAATTCCTCTTGTTTTTAAGCTGAAAATTGCAGGGACACGCAGGAGTTCTGTTTTCTTCAGACACCTCTCGGTAGTCACTGGCTGTCTCGGCTCCTCCCAGTGAGGATGCTGCAGCCAGAGCATCAGCATTGATTTCTCTCAGCACATCACTCCTGTACTTTGGGCTCTGCCATGGATGCCCATTAAATCTAGAGTTACACATAAAATTGCATTGCTGACCTTCAAAGTGATGCACCAATTTAGTCCTGCTTACCTCACAGACCTTCTATCTAAGTATTTGCTTAGTCATTCCCTGAGGTCCTACCCTGCTGCTCTCCTGTCAAATCCTACATTTAAAGCAAGAGCCTTTGGCTCTTGCGCTTTCAGCGTCTCTGCTCCCTGGCCATGGAATTTGTTGCTGGTGAAGGTTCACGAATCAGCATCCTTTTTCTTGCCTGTTTTACAAACACCCGTTAACTCTTATCTGTTCTCCTCAGTTTCAGCTCAGCGTGCTTAAATAAAAATGCCGCAGGCTGTCAGTCCTTACTTTGAACAGCAACTGTTAGGGTTTATTTTTAAATATAAACAGCCAGGAGGAGTCTGGAGGTGCTAAGCGATGGGAGAGCCTGATGCATAATGTGTATCATTCGTCGCTAAACCCAAAAGCAGCCACTTCTGGACTACTCACCAGAGCTGCGGGAGCGGGCAAGCCAGACAGTGCATGCCACTGCTCTGAGATGGTGCGCCTGGCCTCCTGGGCAGCTGTCCCACATCAGCCAGCAGCCCTGCAATCTCTCACGAGCCTCTGTGGCTGCAGGGTGGGCCAGATCCATCCCCGTGCTGCAGGCGTGGTGCTGGGAGGCCTCTGGCCATGCTGCCTTTCCCACGGAGCCAGGGGGCCATCCCGAGAGCACTGGTACCCAGGGGGCACGTGGTGCTGAGGGTCAAAAGGAAGACACATTTAAAGAGATGTTATTTCTCAGGCCGCAACGGTCAGAGAAATACTTTGAAATAACAGATGGGGCCTGTATCCAAAGTCTTTTGAGCAGTCCTGTTTTATTTTGCACTGAACCAACTATAAGCCCTCTGATACCCAGTTTCCATGTCTCAGCAGTGAATGGAGAAAAAGCACCTGCATGGTGGCAATGCCTTAACCTCTTACGGCCATTTGACAAGTAAATGTCCCCGGTCAGCATTTCCCAGAGACCGTCTTTTCCTCATGTGACTGAGATCAGCTTTTAAACAGTTGAGAAGTTTCCTTGAAACCATTCCCATCTCTCTCACTGTCTCTTTGTCTTCCTGCACCCTGGGTGGGAGCAGTTTGCATCTCCCCCCAGGGGTCCTCTTTGTCCCTCGTGTTTCCCGCCAGACCAGAACTGAAGGACTGACTTCAAAGGACTCCCATCTACATCCTGAATATTATAAGTGGGTTTATCTGAGATCACTGTCTGCACCTCCGGCATACTGGCAAGCCACAGCTCAGATTTAACACATTGAGTGCAGAAAGGCAGCACATAGGTAGAAAGAGGCACACAGTGTTCATGGTTGCAGGAATGATGCTGAAGTCTGCCACATTCTCCACAGTAGCATCCCCTCAATCCTGTAGAGCATGGCTGGTCACAGGAGGAGCTGGCAAAGCTAACGTGGAGATGTCCCTCATGCAAGGCATGCATCAAGTCCTCTAAGAAATTTAGCTCAGAGCAATTTCTGCATGAAAATTAAAATGTTGACAGCACAGCCACTTTGAGCATCACTTGTCCTAGGAGCTAAGAGGAGGGGAATAGCTCTCCACATGCATGGGTTTGACTATGACTTTTTTTTGGCACAAGACAAGGCTCAGCCTCAGTGCTGAAGGCAACCTGTTCTTACACTCGGTTTTGTCAAGCATCCCAACATTAACTTTGCCAACCTACAGATTTTCAAGTGTATTTTGAACCTTTTTTTTATTTATTTATTTTTATTTGGTCTTTTTATTTTTTATTTTTCTCTGAGCTTATTACTAGCATGGAGCCACAGACTTCTGTGGCAGCAGAAGGGAGAGATGCCATACTGAATATGGATACGCATAGTAGCATTGGGAAAGGGCTGGCTGAGACAGAAAGGACAGGCATTGCCTGAGCCACCCTGGCTCTGATATGCCTCATGTTAGGGAGCCTTAGCCTCAGCCTGATTCTCCTGGACTGGAGACAGTAGGTTGATCTGGGATCTGTCCCAGAATGGGATCTGTCACAAAACCACTGGAGAGAACTTAGTGCAACAAAGAAAATATCAGAAGTTTCTTCTTCAGTTAACTTTCCTGTCTCTCTTTCCACAGACTTTCAAACAGAAGAGGACAGGAGTACTCCATCCTTTTACTTTACCCAAATTGGGCTCCAAGAGGGTGCCTTCGTTTTTTTTTAAGATGCTCACTACAGTTTGGTTATGATGTGTATTGTATATTTTAACATCACAACAATAATTAGAGATGAGAAAATAATTTACAATGACTAACTTGAAAAATTTTCTCTCTTATCTCATTCATGATTTGATTCTAAGCGACTAACAATGTTCTTGAATCTACTGATCATTCACAGTTACACTACCAGTTATTTTAGCAACTTACAGGACTAAATATTGTAGACTAATATTTAGCGAGGTTTACAGATTGCTTATGAACATAGAGAAAATGTTAAGTTTGAGCTGCCATTGATACATTAGTTTGGATATATAGATCACATGATTTGGATACATATTTAATACTGAAAGGCATTAATTTCTGTCAATATATAAAGGTAATATAATATGACATTTCATATAGCTTCCCCTGCTCCCAGTTCAGCCTCAGAACAACCAGGTAAAATGCCATCAGACCTAAAGACAGTTTCACCAGAAAATTTTTTTACATTTGTCCAATGATGAATACATGCAGTATATTTTCTTGCCTCTGATTCAAATTAATGTTAATAGAATATACATGCTCCAGATTTCCCGTACTGAAGAAACAATAGCAATTCCCAAAGTACATTACTGTTTCTCTCTCTCTCTCTCTTTTTTTTTTTTTTCAAATGCAAATACCAGATCTTGCAAAGATCCTAAGTTGCGATGCCTGTTGGGTCTGGTTCCACCAAGTAAACCCTGTGATATTCCACTGGGCTGGCATTACCTAACCATATTGGCACAAGCAGTGGGTGGAGCAGGAACCTCAGGTCAAAACTTACACATGCATTAGATTTCCACTAGCATTTAATCTTCGTTTCTCATTAACAAATAAATCTTTTTGAATAAACAAGTACTAAAGTAGATGGGTATTATTTTCTAAATTTCTGATTCAAGATGAAAAATGTCCCCAATTTATTCTGACATATAGTGGGAAGGGTTTTAGAAAGCCTGTCTTTTTATGTGGAGATTAAATATAGGCACTGGGAAAACCCTTTTTGTATATACAAGGCTTGGTCGCATGGTTAACATCTGGAATGTATTCATTTCTTCTATAAACTACATATGACTCCCTTTCTACTGCATTCCTCAAGCAGCAAGCAACATAGATGTATTAATACTAGCATGCCTTTGATTCACTTCTCTCCATTTTACAGTCTACCACATATGCCAACAGCATGTCACTGGGCATGATGTAACCAAGTCTGCCCCAGGAAATTCAGGAAGACTATTTTACTAGAAACTAGGCCTAAAAGACCACAATTTAATTTCATACCATTTGTTAAGCTGAAAAATATGAAAAGAACTTTGGATCTACACTACCTTTATATTCCTGCAGTGGTAGGACAGGCAAAGCATTCACTCAGGCCCACAGCTGAGCTGCTGAACAAAAACGATTCCAAGAGGTGGTAAACTGGATGCAGGTAGCCTTGCACCTATCAGTTCCTCCTCTTGGACAGGGATGGAATAGGCAGCATGCAGCCTTGCCCAGGACACCCAGCCCTGTCTACCCATTCTGGAATGAGCAGGGCCATTATGTGGTCACTGCTTTATGGCCACCTGTGATGCTTAGGTACTGGCAAGGCCAGGAAGGGTGGCTCACCCCCAGTGATGGTACAGGTATAGCTGTATCCTCACATAACTATGGCAATTTACACTGTGGAAATTTTAGCTTGCATTTGCTCCAAAAGCATGTGCCAAGCATGATCTTATCGTAGCTGTAACTCTGGCCCTTGTTGTCAGATTGGTGCTCTTCACAGTGACCTGATATCCAACACTTAACAGTTGTTCTATATCGTTATCTCTAGAACTCAGAGTTTGAATTATATACAAATAAAACAATGAATGCCTCATTACTATTCATTAAGGAAATTGAAAATTTCCAAGATTTTAACAGTTAAATTCTGTAAAACAATATAAGCTCAGCAAACTGTCTAAGAGACTAAGTATCTTGAGGTTTTGGTCACAGGGCCAAAAGATCTACTGTTGGGAGTGAGTAAAGATGGATATTACACTATTGCTGTTAATGCTCAGTGAAGAGATTTGTTGTTTTCAATAGTAAGGTGTTTCCATCTGAGACATACCATCAAGATAGATGGCAGGAATTTAAACTAATTTTGAGTAGATCCAACAAAAAGTCAGATGCTGACAGGACATTGTAACTCTCTTATTTGCCTCTTCTAGAACAAAGCATCATCTGGAGTACTGTGCCAAATTTGGTGCACCACATTTCAAAGAAGATTGGAATAAATCCAAAAGAAAGGTCAGAAGTCTAGAAAATATATTGGAAAAGGAAAGAATACATGAGTTGGAGTTATTCTGCTGGAAGAAAAGAAGGCAGAGTGTGGTGTCTCCATCATTAAAGGCTTTTAAGAATAAGCTAGAAAAAAAACATCTGTCAGAAATGACACTGCAGTAGATAATCCTGTCTTGGGCAGGGAAATAGATTGGATGACTTCCTGAGAGGTTTTTCAGCTGTAAGGTTCTATTATAGGCCAGATCCAGTGGCAGTTGTCAAGTGATGCTTTGGGTCTGGGGAGAACCTGGCAATACGGAGAAGCTTGCCTTTCCCCAAGTATCCTTGCATCATATAACGGGCACTGGAGATTTCCTGCTCTGCTCAACTGCCCCTGCTGAGAGACGAAGGACAGTACAGCTGGGAGGAGGTTTTTCATACATAGCATTTTATTTCAAGTACAAAGTAGCATAGAAAGGTAAAAATAACATTTAGAGAAACCTTGATTTCTGGGAAACTCAGCAAAATACTTGAGGATCACTTTATGAGATACTAGAGAATATTCAGAAGAAAGCGTTTTCTTATCTCTCTTCTTTAAAATTGTTTCTCTTGATTTAGAGGACAGAATTTTGACCTGACACCTGTGATCTGTGTTACAATGGAGTATGTAATTATGCGAACACTTAATGTATCCCACATAACAATATTTTACCAGTTTTTCCACCATCTTATACAAAAGCATATAACAGCAGCTTGTAATTTAATATAAAGAAAAAAAAAGAAAAAAAAAAGGCATTTGCATTATTTTCATTTCCATAATGGTATAGTACAGCTTTTCTGACTTGTAACATTTTATATGACAGGCTTTGCTTTCTTAAGCTACGTATTTTAATCATGTAAGCAGTAGCTGTACTCTAGATGTTTTATTTTCAAATGACAGCCTAGTTTTTCCTAAGTACTTTCAATGATTACACAGACAAACAAAATAAATCCTTAATTTAGCTGTTAATTTTTGACACTCTGTTATTACAAGCCAAGACCCTGATTCAGTTTGAAATGCTGAATGTTTTTCATTTAGGACACAGTTATGGATACTTTTGCTTTCTCTCTCTCTCACAAACACATGTAGTACGGTATGGAGCACATTTGCCATGTGTCTGTCTACTCAAGAATATAAGAGAAGGGCCCCCAGCCTACATTAGATGCCTGTGTGCAGCATCATGCGAGCTCTAGGCAAGCCAGCACAATGGTGGTGCCTGGTGCAGGCGTCCCAGGGTTAAACCTACTCTGGACACTATACAGAATCAGTGTGGGCATCAAAAGCAGTGTGTTATTGTCAGCCAAACTTCACTTATTAACTTTTAACCTGTCATTATATCTCACGGCTTTCTGCCTCCACTCAGTCTTGTTTGTTTGTTACTTCATTTATTACTCTTCTGCATTTTTTGAACAAATGTTGACTTAAAAAGAAAACAGGATCAGATTTGTTCTTATTCACATATAGTCAAGAAGCAGAAGACAAAGATTTTTAGCCACCTTGTCACCCTTCTATCACTGTGCCAAACTTATCCTAGGCAAAGCGCCAGCGCTGATGACTGTAAGAGACTTTTCTGATAAGTGTAAATCTTCTGAGCATAGTCACATTCTGGTAGCACTCCCAGTTCCCAGGCACTGGAAGGAGATGGCATACAAGCCAGAACATCTGCCCTTAGTCATTGGAGATTTATCAGATAATCTTCAGGGATCAGACGTGTTTGTTGCTCAGCTGCTTTTTGCCACCAGAGCTCCTGGAATTGACCCCTGGTCTAATAAAAGCAGGGGGAGGGGATTACTTTAAATTTGAAGCAAACCAAAAGCAGGCCTCCTTCAACATGTAATTTGTAAGAATGCAGCAAAGACTCCAAGAAGCACAATCTGCATCACCACCCCCACCACAAAATTAAAGCATTGTCGTTAACTATGCACAGAGCCCACTGAACTCAAAGCAGCCTTCCAAAAACAAACCATTCCTTTCTTAAGCAATCACTGCAAATTGCAAAAGCAACAAATGCTTTAGCCACAAATGAAGGAGCCACTGCCTGTCCACAAAGCTTCTCATGAAATTTGCCACATACTAAGGAAACATATAAAGACATTTGCTAGTGTTAAATTGGTGAAAGATTGGTGCTTTCTAGGAGGTACTGAAATTCTCTTTTTCTGGACGCAGTCATAGGTTGAAGATAATGAAGGAAAACCACACATTCCAGCTGTCAGAAGTATTTTTTTTTCTCCATAGTAGAATTGGTCAGCAGCAGTGTCCTTGAAGAAGTGGAATTAAAAGAAGGAAAGAAGAAGCAGCAGCATTCTTGTTGGTTACCAGTGAGGGAAGAGACACAGAGGACACCCTAAGAAAAGTAGTACCACAGAAAGGTACGTGAAAAGAAATATACCAAATGTGGACAGATTATGATGAAAAATCCTTACTACATCATGGGATTTATCTTCTGAAGCAAGAGATTGCCTCGGACAGACTTCATTTGTGTGATGAGAGCCTTTCTGGGATAGGTCATGAACAGGGATTTGTTCTCTTGCTAAAACAAGAAGCTACCATTCTGACTTTTCCAGATTATCCTTCTTCTGGTGTCATATTGAAGGAACCAAGACCCTGCAAACTCCCAGCTCAGTAAGATGTCTCTGTATGTTTAGCTGCATTCTGGTAAAAAATGACCACTTGCTACCACACAGGTGACCACACTTCCTGGGGACTGAAGCCAGCTCATGGGAGCTCTACAAGACATGAAGGCATGCAATGTAATTGGGCAGGAGTGCCCTCTCCACTTCCAGGATGATTTAGCATTCAAGAACTCAGAACAACTGGGTCAGAACCCAATCACTAGAGCACACTAAAGCGAACTCTATCAGCCTCTGCTTTTTTAAGGGAGGTTAATTGCGAATTACTTTCTGTTCTATTACATGTTTGTAGATCTGAGTACTGGAAAGCATTTGGTCAGTTCTTGCACTTAGCTCAAGAATGAGGTTCAAACTATTCAAGTTTAGACACCAATGCTAAGCAGCTGAACGTACATTTTAGGGGTCTAAGTTCAGAGCCTGTATGCAAGCTCTACAAGGATGCTAGGGAGTGGCACCTCATGGCTATAAAACCCTTCCAAAGATAAAAGTCCCCACAAAGACATTTATTTGCACAGTGTTTTGGTATAATGCCAGAGAACAGAAAGAAGATTCAGAAATGGGGAGGGATTAAGAATTCTTTTTTTTCTTTTTTTTTTTTAAAAAAAAAAAAAAGGAAGGAAGGCATGAGACAAAGACATCAGAAGGAGAAACAGAATCAGAAAGCTGGTAAGAAGAAGTGCAAAAATTAATTCGAACAGCCTTCCCAAAACAAGAGAGAAGGAAAAACAAAACCTAGTGTGGAAGGGATGAAAAGCAAAAAGAGCAAAAAGTTTGGAAAAGAAAAAGAAAAAATGGAACAAAAATAGAAAATTACAGTATGGAGATGGAAAGTAAATAAACATAAAAGGAAAGTAAGGAAAATGTTAGTGAGGTTTTGTTTCATCATTTATTCTCCATAAAAAGGGTAAAGCTGTGTGAATTCAGGAATGCATGAATGATACACTCTGTGTTTAGGGAAACAGTGGCCAAGATTCTGACTGAATACATAGCAGAGCTGTTGAATCATTTGGGTTTAGGGCATCAAAGCAAGCAACAATATTTTCTTCAGTATTCTTAGTGACAACAGCAGCATCACTTCTCTCTCCAAAACACAGAACTTGAGACCACAGGCTCTCTCACTTCCTTTTAGCTCATCTCTCCAGAAGCTGGATCTGGGTGGGCTGGGTGGTTGTCAAGTGCCTCGCTGAAAGTGCACTCTGGTCTTGCTGAAGTCCTGGCATGACTGAACTGGAGATTTATGCTCACAAGGAGGAACATTACCCTTTTTTAACCTAAGACGCCACATGCTCCATGCATCCTTCTCCCTATGTAATACTGCCTTTCCCACTTCCACTAGAAACAGGCAGCCCACCAAAACAGTTCCAAGCAGCACTGTCAGGGTTATGGCTCTGTGAAGCCCTGTGAAAGCAAGAAGTACTGCTCAAAAGTCTTATCCCCTTCCCGCCTACAGAATGTTAAACTTGCCCCAGGATATTCTGGAGGCAGCACAGCTCAGAGTCTGGTTATATGTCCACGGAGATCTGGCAAGTCTATTCTGGGCCCTGCTGAAAACCCTTCTGACTGCCCTGTGGAAGCTCTAATGGATTTTTAATCTTTACCTCTGTCAGCACTAAAATCAGTCCCACAGATTAAAACTAAAAATCTCAACCAGCTAAATTATATAGGTCTTTTGTTCAAACATACTTTTAAGATTTGCATAATTTAGTATTGTGGTCAGTCATAAATGTAGAGAAACAGGGCTCCCTTTCAGGAACACCTAATCTTAATAAGGTGGTTATTCAAATGTCTACTTTTGTTTATGGAAATACAACATTTAAAAATAGAAAGTGGTTTGGGTTTTTGATCTTCTGTTTAAAAGGAAAAAAGTGATTCAGTAGAATTAGTAACACTTGCAGCATATCAACCCACTCTCATAGAAATGCAATTTAGCAAAATGAATGTGGTTGGAAAGTCAGGCCAGAATAACAACAGCTAACTTCAGATCCACCCAAGGCTTGTATGGGGGCCATGCCAATTAGCATAATAGTTGTGTTTGTTGGGAAGTGAAGTCTTTGTGCCTGGGATGCGTCCCAATTAAAGAATTGTATTTGAAGTGGGATTTAATTTTAACGTTTCAGTGCCAGAACATTTACTTGCTGCGACTGTTTTTATTTCAAGTGATGCCGAGGTTACATTTTCAACTTGGTACTGCTGTCATCAAGACTCTCCAGTGTTTTTATTTACTGTAAGGGAGTGACAGTGGAAGGGTAGTATGCCAAGAATCATGGTTTCCCAAAGTTTAACCCAAAACGGATGACCTAAATTGTATAAGACCCAAGTCATGGAGAATTTAGTGGGTAAAATACTCATTATCATCAATGGGAGAACTGAGGAGACTGAAGAACTGAGTTCTTTTTCAACAAACTTTACACTGAGCTTGGAGAGGTCTGTACCATTAAATTCTTTCAAAACAATGCACATCAGATAAAAAAGAACCTCTGTCAGATTTGAATGGAAAAATCCATGCATAAAGTAGCCACTAAATGTAATCTTCTTTTCTGTTTGCAGAATATCAGTAGGGCAGCCAAAGTTCCCTTGAATTTACGGATTTATCAAATGTACTTGACAAATCTTTTTAATAATCAATGGGCAGGTCACAAATATTTAAAATTTGTCTTTTCTTGCTTAGGTGTGACTGATCAGCTAAGTCATGAGTTGTTTACTTTCATCATTCAAGAAGAATGTTAGCCTTAAACCTCATATGTACTTAAAATGTAATTTCCATGAAAACAGTCTTTTGACACTGAAGCTATTTTCCACTAAAATATTTTTCAGGAAAACACAAGTGTTTGAATTTTCAGAAAAAAAATAAACCAAAGCACAGAAGAAGTAAATTCATTGAAATCCAGATCCACTGAGGTTTAAAATTAATCCCAATACGGCTGAAAAAAATTTTACTACTAGCACATAAATAAGTGAAGCAGAACAAAAGCTATCAGTAGTTCCAAAAGCCACTTGAGTTCAGGATGTGGACATCATGAAGTTTACAAGTGGTATTTAAAAATCAATATGACATTTTATGGATAGATAATATGAGTTCAGGGAAATGAGCATATCAAGTTTTGCTATGTCAAGAAGATGCATGACATAATTTGGTACATGCTGAAGCTGCTAAAGAATTTATCTTATTAGAAGGCAATTATAGTTGTCCAGACATATATAAGCATGCACATGTGTACAAACATCCTCTCTTGCATTTTTCCAATATGCACTAATATTTGAGTATCCTCAACTACTACTGGTTTAAGGTTTGGTATATTTCTGAGTTAAACATGACAGTTTAATATTTATATTTACATGGTTCAGAAGAGACAGCATCAAGTCAAACATAAACCCAAGGTTTCCACCCTTGGGACTGACGCTATCTGAGAACTGCCAACTTTAAAAGTGATGGAAGAGTGTTGACGGACTGGGGATAAGGTCCAATCAAAGGAATTTTGTCTTATATGGATTCAGTTTTAGAAATTCCCTGGCTTTCCAGTACTGTAAATCAGCCAAACAGACACATTGGAAAGATACCATAAAATATTTTTTTAAGTGCAGAAAAAGGTCTGCATGCCATCTAAATATATATGGTTCGACAGATCATGGGCTTGATTCTCCCCTCGTTTACATCACTGTGACTCTGCTAACCTCACTAGAGTAACTTCAAATACACATTTGTAATGGAGAATGGAATTCAGCTCTCAATCTGTGTGTGATATAAGCTTGGTAAAATATATAAATCTAAACAGTTATTGGGCCTAGCCCCTGAGGTACCTGATTATACAGCAAGACATAATTTGATTTATGAATGCTGAAATTAAACATGGAATGAAACCAGTCTGAAGCAATGTCAGAAAGACCTTTGTTGGAGTATATTTTCATCAAAAGAATTTGGAGAAGGTAAGGATCAGCAACAACTGGTTAGCTCACAACCAACAACAAAAACAGCTAGCGTATCATTTGACATACTCAGATAAGATTCTGAGTTTCTGGAGAACCATTCAGGTGTATTATTCACTCGCTGCTTGTTTCCTGAAGTGCCCATAATACAAAAGACGCCGTCTGAACATGGGAAGTACCAGTCCATTTACCAGTGATCTGAAAATCCAAAATTATTATATGAAATTCATTCTTAATCTAATTCTGCAAATATATTTCTGAAGCTAAATAACTCCTAATTAAAAATAAACTGCTATAAATTAGCAACATCGTCTCTTCATTATAAAGGAGTTGCAATTGCAAGTTTTAATTATGGCAATCCATCAAAAGTCAAAGAGCTTAACTATGAAGAGGCAAACTGAAATAAGTAGAACATAGCTTCTTTCAAGTGAGGAGGGCCAAGGATGAGTAACTGGAAATAGATGTGTAAGGTTCTTAGATAAATATCATTTAATTATCAACAGAAAGCGTATTAAAATTGGGAGAATATTGATCAGATATACCCACTGTATATATGGGTATGTCAGATATAGCCATGTATATATATATACACATATACGTATATGTGTGTGTGCACCTGGACTGAAGGACACCTGAATAAATTCAAAGCTGCTAAGAGCCTCAGACTGAGATAATCTAAAATATCAAAGTGGACAATGAAATCTCTTGCGATAAGCCATTGTCTAGAACTGCATAGTGACAGATCTAAAACTAATTGAAGACATTCCATATACAACTTTCCACTCTGAAACACGTAAATGAATAATATTGAGGAAAAAAAAAAAAAAGCTGAAAGGCCTAGCTGCATATTTTTACTTTCTTCTGTTTTATATTTCCCTTTCTACTGCTCTTATCCTGCTCTTCTACTCCAATAAATAAAATGAATTTCAAGCAATCTTCTCTTTACTTATCTGACATTACTTTTTCCTCTTCTTCTCACTAAGAAATACATGCCCACATGTGGCAGATTTGTTTCCCTTTCCCACTGCACCTTAACCTCTAGGTTCTGAGTGCATATGTAAGAGATAGGAAGGAGTCCCTTGTTTCAAATCCTACCTCCTGTGGAAGAATGCCAAAGATATAAAATCAGAAATCTGCCAAATTTTTGTTTGTTTGTTGTGTTATTGTTGTTTCTTTTTTTTTTTTTCCTGGAAAAAGATGAACATTGCCTAGGACTACATCCACTTTTCATGGATCCTCTGGTAACTGCAGGACCTACCCTGAAATAAATGTTCCAGGATTGGTGACCTTCTGACAGTTCCCTGCTAGGGAACCAAAAGAGGTTAAGTTAAGTCTGAATCCAAATGAAAACAAAACACTGTCCATAGATAGCTGTGAGCTTTCAATTGCTCTCGTGGGAACCCTCATGTTACAGATTCTGGAAGAGTGAAGCCAAAAAAATAGGGCTTGCAAAGATTACTTTCCAGTTTTGTTCATTTTCTGCACATTAATTTTGTAACGTTATCATTATTTATGAGGTAGCAATCAAGGAATTGTGCTGTATTGTGACAGGTACAACACAAACAAGTAGCAAAGATCTCCCTGCCCCTGAGGATTCACAGCCTAGCTGTCAGATAGGATGCTGCAGGTGCATAAGACATGCAATGAAGTTGAGGTTGGCTGGAAAAGTGAGAGAAATAAAATTTAAAATGGGTTGAGCAGAAAAAGCTGACTCTCCTCTAAGCCTACCATTGCCAAGCAGTTGTGATTTGTAGGCATATCAGCTGAAAGTGGAGATTTAAGAGAGGATTAAACAATGCAGCAGATATTCCCATCAAACTATATGATTTTTTTACTTGAGTTCATTTTGGGGGCTAAATTCTGACAGTTCTTTTTTTTGTGACTGAAAAATGAGTCAGCCCCTCAGAAAAGAACAATAAGGCCTAATGGAAATGACTGACTTCTAGACTGGAACAAAGGAGCACTGTCATCTTGTCACCTTCCCCAGCACTTCAAGGGACAATGAAAAAATTGTACATTCTTAGGACAAGCTGCAGCCAAGCTAAACATATCACCCATCTGACTTCCAAGCATCCCTGTAAGTTTGGAGTTGATGTGCATTAAAGCAGCAATGTTAGAAACCTGGAATGAGTAGAGTATAGAAGTGCTACCACAAGGGGTTTTTTAGATGGCAATTAACAGCACAAAACACATAGATATCTGAGCAGATGTAGAAAAATTAGGGGAGAATGCACATTTCTTGTGCATACCACATGTATGGTATGGCTTACATTAAGCCATAATTCAGATAAAGGATCGGGGAAGTCTTCATCAGCATTTGTAGAGAGAGCTAAAGAGGATTCAGGTTAGAGGTTATGCATCAGGTATATTTTTTCCTATTATTCACAAGGAGCAATAAGTCTATTAAAAGTTAATGCAATAGGAAATTGGAAATTTTACAGCAACTTCTGCGTAGTGAGACTCGTCTTTTTAAAGTAAGTTCTGAAGTCAAAGAGGAATAAATCTTCATCGGACTTGTGGTGCCATAAAGCCAAGAAGATCTGTGGCCTGCATGTTAGTCCATGATTGTTACACAGATGTGCTTTTGTTTGCAGAAGTGACATGAATGGTAGAAATAACTGACTGCTAGTGGTCACGTTTCAGTTTGTTCACAGGAATGTAGCATGGGAATGATCCTTCTTGCTCACAGAGTCAATCACCATACAATTTTTTTCATGAGTTGATGCTGCACTATCTCAAGACTTGCAAAGGTTACACTCCCCTGCTCTTTTAATAGCTCCAGGAGTGCAGAAGAGAATGTAAACATGGAGCTTTCCTCTCCCCAAACTCTACTACAGTAGGGCAGATTCCCTTTTGAAACATATAAAAAATGGTACTTTGGGGCCCTGAGACCGGAGGTGGGCGTACAGTCACACCAGTAAACCTGCTTGAGGTTGTCAGACTACTAAAGCCTCACATTTTTGTGGTGAATCATTTTCAGATACAGCCAAGATGAAATAGTCTCAAGAGACAGGATTTAATATCGATGGTTCGCAAAAATACCTAAATGAAGCCAAACTCCTGTACAGACAAGGCCCCAACTGATGTTTCGCCAAACCAGGAAATGCCTGTAAAAAAACACACATGCACTAAAAACAGCAGTCCCCAGGGCCCTCTAAAAGAGCCGTGGTGGAGACCGAGCAACGCAGCCGGCTGAAAGCATACCCCGGAGCTGCCCCATGCCTGCAGCACAACCGTAGGGAGGAGGCTGATGAGGCAAGGGTTAAAAACACTCCAAACAGCCCGCAAGCAAAAGAGCCAAAAGAGAAGCAGTGTTCATTCGTGGTTAAATATACTGAACTGACTGAATTTTAAAAGAAAATCCAGGGTTGATAGTCTGGGGTACGACAATTGTGATGTGATTAACTACAGGTCTGAGCCTAGCAGGGGGGTGGATATCTCAGCTGGTGCTGAGGAAATTACAAAGGCTTGCAGGATAGTCCACAGGAGCATCTTATCTACCTTAGAGGCACTCGACACCCCTCAAACACCAGCCCCATGCCATCACCTCACACCCTGAGCTAGGGGGTGTGGGGTCCCGGGGAGCGGAGGCGACCTTCCTGGGGTGGCACAGCAGACCAGCACTGGTGCTGGGGTTGGTGCTCCTCAGAGCTGGGCGAGCTTTCCTATTCCACAGCCGCAGCGTTATCCTAATTCTTCCAAAATCTTTGGCTTACTTTTCTATTTGTTACAGTGGCACCTGCTGGCAACAGCACAGGTAAAAGCAGATTTCTTACTGTTGGGCTAAGCAGATAAGTTTAATTATGACCCAAGGTGCGCAGTATTTCATTTCTCTCTCACACACGCTCTCACCCTCTCTTTGGGTCTAATATAACACATTATACAGAACACAAGGCGGCTTGTTAGATTACTGTTGGAAGATGCAAGAATTGGTTAATTTTGCACCGTTTCTCCCTGTCATTATAATCTTTGCCACAAGAATGGCTACATTCTGTGAAATGTTCTGTTCTCAGTGCAGTCATTGTCATGTGAATGAGCTATCACAGAATCCTAACGCCTGAGATGTTTTATTCTTACATTTGTGACATTTGTATTTCAGTGACAAAGACTTCAGCAAGAAAAGGGAATGGAAGAAATTTAATCCAGTCTCTTGATCATTTTTAAATTGTAATTTTATGGTCTTTTCTTTCCCAGACGCTACAGCACGGTTTCCTTCATATGTGAGAAGTCTGTATTTAGAGTAAGAATGAACTGATGAAATCAAACCTCTGGGATGTTTGTATTTTAATGGTTTCTGCATTAAAAATACCGTATCAGTGCAAATTGCTGATTGTTAGGAAAGGTGAAAACCAAAGAACATTTGTTAGTCATTTTTTGCCACTTACTGCGTATGTGTTATCTTAAAACTCTGATGAGCTGGAGCTTATATTACACCGGTATATAACAAAAGATCAATTATTTTCAGACATTGATAACAGCCAATGGGATAGTTGCAACTAATATCAGAGGTAATTGGACCAAGAAAGAGCACCATGAATCATTGTAAATGTGCAATGATGACGATGTAACATCTAGGACGCTGTTCTGCTTTGCTGATTTCAGGGGCAAAGATTACCACTGATTTTAATGGGACCAGGATCAAGACCTCAGTCCAAAATCTCCTACCCAGTTTAAGTCTTTGTCAAGCCAAATGTCTCTGAAGTGGCTTGCATGAGTACTAGTTTAGACAACCCAGCACTATTTTCTTTCTCCTTCTCAAATATGTTTTAAGGTTAACTTGCAGTTTCTGCTGATCCTTAAAAATATAACATTTAGCAGACAATTTTGTAGGGGCTCCCTAGTACACACATCAATGGGTAAATTATTATGGCAGAGCAAACAAAACACTCAGATCTACAGGAGGAGGGAGGGATTCTGATTATTTTTTTCCAGTCATGGGTACAAAATAATTGTTCTTCAATGATCTTTCCTACGGTGTGACCATAAAAAGGTGTCTGAGCTGTCAAAATGGTATTCGGATGGCTGACTGTCAAAGATCTGCTACAGCATCACAACTGGAGATTTTAATTGCATTCAGACATCACACTGGAAAGTCGTGAGTGCATTTTCTTCCTTTCCTCTCCCTCTTGCATACACATATTCTTTCAGAGCATAAGCTTATGTATTCATATACATTTTCACAGCTTCAAAATTGTATAATATTTTAATCTGTGTGCATGTCAGGTAATAATATCCCCCTCACTCTCTCTCTTTTAAAATAAATGTTTGCAGATTCCACTTTTGATACCAGAACTGCAAGGCCTCATTATTTCTTATTTCCAGAGGTTACAGAGTTTTAATGTTAAAATGTAATCTTTGAGATAGTTTCATTTGCCTAGCCTAACCTCTATGATCAAATGAGTACCTTTTTACTTTTCAAAATACTAGGATCTCAGGACCCATGCATTCTCTTAATCATTGCTCAATTTCTTTTATCCATGTTCCTTTTTTCCCTACACTCATAACAAGACTGCAGCTCAGACCTGCAAGATCTGAACTCTAGTCCATATTTTTAATGTCATGGTTCTATAGATAATATATTTTTTTGATTTTTAGTTCACAGGTAACCTACTTAAAGATATCTAGATATGTATTTCAAATTCTTAGATAAAATGTTCAAGTAGTTGATTTTAACTTGCAATAACAAAGAATTCAGAAAAGAAAATCCATAGGGAACAACCTAACAAGTACATGGTTATACTTTTCTACCTGTTTTACAGGGCTGTATTTTACTGGGAATCTCCCTGTTTTCATGCACTGTCTTTTGGCTTCAGTTTTCCTTTGTCGTTTTTCTTTATAATGAAAAAAATAAAATAAAATTGAGACTTTTGTTATCTGGAGAAAAGCCACTAAGTTCATTACTCTGAATATTAAATCTTTCAATTGAAAATGGATATTGACAACAATAGTTTAGAGA
Organism: Anser anser; assembly: GCF_964211835.1. Taxonomy (NCBI): domain Eukaryota; kingdom Metazoa; phylum Chordata; class Aves; order Anseriformes; family Anatidae; genus Anser; species Anser anser. The sequence continues at coordinate 31,263,850 of NC_139721.1, read as the reverse complement.
ATACCCACCATGAATACAACCAGTTTGTACTGGCAACCTTCAAATTCCTCATTACTAGAATCAAATTCACAGGGAAAAAATAAACAAGGTATGGTGTTCCTGTCATGGTCTTGCACAGACACAGCTTTCAAAACAGTGCTAAGATTTGATCATGCTGATCCTTTCTACATTTAAATGCTTTGATACTGCATCTCGAGCTCTAGTGCCTGCAATGGAGGAGTAGCATGCCGTGGAGGTCCATGGATTATTCCAACTTTACCCTGATATGCTACTATGATAAGAGGCAACACAGGAAATGTGTTTTGCCTTCTTTATGTGGCACCTTGTAAAGCAATAGAAATGCTTTCATTTTGAATGGAACACTTTCTCTACAACGTTTGGGAAGAACAGCTTCAATAGGTTCCCCCTGACTCCCCCTTCCCCTGTTCTGCAAGCCTCACGTAAGAAATTTATTAAAAAACCTGAGCACCATGCAAATTTACTTGCAGTTATGGGTAGTTTTTGGCTCCAGGAGAGAAATGAGGTGGTAAACTAACTCCTCAAAGAGAATTTTGAAATCATGTGCCAGTTTCTGCTTTTTGTTCACTTTCAGCTTTGTGGTAATCACTGGATGGTATTCCAGATAGCCTAAACAGACAATATGGACGTACGGGGCAGCTGAAATCACGTACTTAGGATGGTGCAGTTTGCTGAAAATTAATCTGATACAGGCACTGGAGTTTGTCAGGGGTGATTTTGGGAGGGAAGTGCAGGCAACACTTTTTTTAGGACAGCCTCCTTACTCCTTTTCATGTTGTTCTTTCACTCATTTTTATTTATTTAGTTATTTATTTTATTTCTATGTCATTATTAATTTAATCTTATTCAACTTGGGAAAAATCTTCAGAATTGTACCATAGTCCCCATTGAAACATGCCATTATTTTTGAAGTGTCTTAGTATTTTTGTTTCCTAAACAAAGTTTTCATAATGTGAATATTCTACATAGGCTGCTGAGTTAAGAAAATAACCTGCTAAAAATCAATGTACAATATTGAGAAACTTGAATGTCTATTTCATTATAAGAATATCCATCCTGATTCCTTTCATAGCTCTCATTTTTTCTCTGTATTGCTATATAATAGCTTTTTGGTTACCTAAATGGGTCCATACCATTTCTAAACTTAAGTGCCAGTTCTGTACTACACGGTAAACAAAAATGCAAGTCAACATCCTACAAATGATACAGCTATTTTAAATCATAACTATTAAAAAAAAAAAAGTTTGATTCTTTTGCTTACTGTCTCTGAGCCTTTCGTGGGCACTCAAACCAGTTTTCAAGTTTTCTTCTATATTCATGAAGACCAGAAACTCAATTTTATTTTGAAATGAAAGCAAAGATTATCAGATGATAATTGATTCCAAGGACTAGAACTTTAAGTAAAATACCAGTATCATGAGACCTGTGATAAAATCACTGCAGTTGGCAACAACTGAGGAGTCAGGCAGAAAGTATCACTATTTTAATCTTGTTATTATATATATAAAAAAATCAGCACCACAAGTAATAACAAATATTTCTCCATGATCTACCAGGCCATGTATTCAGTTAAACTAACAATAATACCTCCATCTGGTGACTACCCCCATCTGTGCCTCCCAACCTATTAACACCTTACCAATATGCAAGAAGGCAGATGTCCTTGATTTATAGGCATAGTACACAGAACACAGGCTCCAGCTATGTACACATCAGTGAAATAGGGATGACAATAATACTCATACCAAGTATTACTCTGAGAAGCTGAATTAATTCCTTTTTTTTTTCCAAAGCACATGGATATCTTTGCATAAAAGCTAGTAAAATTAGAATTTAATGAGCTATCTGTATGTATTAAAATAACCCAGGAAAAAAAAAAAAAGAGAGAGAGAGAGAGAGAAAAAAAAAAAAAAACAACCTTGTATTTGCATTTTCTTCAGCTAAATACCAATGCAAAGATGGTGTGATATGGTTCAAATTTTTAGTCCAGCTACTCCCAGATATTCATTCCTATGTTGGTTTCAGAAGAACTTTTAAATATCCAAAAGATAATTTCATACATCATCTTCCTAAGGTTTAGAAAGCATATTTTCTGCAAGGATCAGAGTAATTAGGGGCAATGCTTTTCTTCTTAAACTTGTATTGACCTTAACTGGGAACTGAGGGCACTTCTCACTTTACTAAAAGAATAAAAGTAAGAAAGGACAGCTGAAGTAAATAAAAATAGAAAATGAAGGAAAAAAAGAGCTCAAAGTGAAACAAAGGACACAGAAACAAAAAGCAAAAATTCCAGTGCAGTAGATACCTAGGGGTTACCTGAAGAAAAAAATAAAATAAAATAAAATAAAATAAAATAAAATAAAATAAAATAAAATAAAATAAAATAAAACAAAACAAAACAAAACAAAACAAAATAAAAATAAGAAAAGAAACTAACAATTAGCAAGAAAAAGAAAGCAGAGAATAGGGTGACAGGACAGTAGGGCCAAAAAAAAAAAAAAAGACCAGAATCATAACAGTGATGAATAATATGATTTCTACTTTTAACTACTTTAAATTTCCCTCAGGAAAAGTTATTGCAAAACAGCCTATTGTAAAATGATATAGTGATAAATATCAAAGGTTAAACCTCTTCTGGAATTCTGGAAGAAAACTAAAATGTGAGTCAATTCCTCTGTTCTGGACCAAGACAGTAAGAGCAAGAATATGCTACATTGCCCAAATAAGAAATGAATAAACTGTACTTATGTCCTTTATCTTACTACTGCTATTATAAGAGTTCCTAAGTTGCATTTGAAGTAGTACATACCAGCCAGTATATGCTTTTGTGAAGCACTGGTTTGACTCAGGATAGCAATTCTTGGTTCCTGATGCGACATGGACTATTCTTGGTGCGAAGTCTAGTTGAACTAGCAATGTTCTCCAGGAGTCAATACTGGGTCCCGTCCTGTTTAACATCATTAACGATCTGGATGATGAGGCTGTTTGCTGTTTGTGACATCAGCAAACTTGGTCGGTATGGCTGGTAGGAATGGCTGACACACCACAGATGGCATTGCCATCCAGAGAGACCTCGACAGGCTGGAGAGGTGGGCTGACAGGAACCTCATGAAGGTCAGTGAGGGGAAGTGTAAAGTCCTGCAGCTGGGGAGGAACCACCCCATGCAAAAATACATGGTGGGGGCCACCCAGCTGGAAGTCATCTTGGCGGAAAAGGACCTGGTGGACACCACAGATGAACACGAGCCAAAAATGTACCCTTGCAGCAAAGAAGGATAATGGTGTCCTAGGCACCAAAAGTATTACCAGCAGGTCAAAAGAGGTGATCTTTCTCCTCTGCTCAGCACTGGTGAGGCCACACCTGGAGTACTGTGTCCAGTTCTGGGCTCCCCAGTATAGGAGAGACACGGATGTACTGGAGAGAGTCCAACAAAGGGCTGCTAACATGGTGAAAGGACTGGAGCACCTCTCCTGTGAGGAAATGCTGAGATCTGGGACTGTTCAGCCTGGAGACAAGAAGGTTCAGAGGGGATCTTATTAATGGGTATCAATACCCGAAGGGAGGGTGTGGAGAGGACAGAGCCAGGCTATTTTCAGTGGTGCCCAGTGTCAGGACAAGAGGCGATGGGCACAAACAGGAACATTGAAGGTTCCATCTGAACACCAGGAAACAATCCGTTACTGTGTGGGTGATGGAGCCCTGGCACAGGCTGCCCAGAGAGGTTGTGGAGTCTCCACCCTGGATATCTTCAAAAGCTGCCTTCGCGTGGTCCTAGGCAGCCTGCTCTGGGTGTCCAGAAGCTTGAAGACCAGAGCAGGGGTCAGACCAGGTGAGCTCCAGAGGTCCCTTCCAACCTCAACAGTCCTGTGATTCTGTGAAATTAATTTTTAATTTTCACCTTTGACCCTCAACCCAACTTGCTTCCTTAGTAGTGAGAAATGTCCTCTTTACCTGAACTTTAGTCTTCTGTTCCAGCCTCTAAATTACTATTCGTTTCCATTTCCAGGAAAAAGAACTCCCAAGAAAACAAGTACTCAGGAAAGTCAGCCATCAGAGACAAGCAATTTAATAATATATCTCTTTTGTTCTTTTATTGTAATTCCAAAGGATTTGGGACATCCTAGCTGTACACTAAGCTACTTCAGAAGCCAATGATCAGATCATCTTATAATTGACTTTCATGTCTTCCTTCTCTTCGGCTATATGATGTCTCAGGTTAGGTCTCCATCTAGGCTGGTGCAGTCCCAAATAGCTAAAGTGACAGGCTGCACAAGTCCTGGTTTGTCTGAATCAGACTGCAGGAATGTTAACATGCCAGGTGTGGGCCCTGTCTTTCACAGTACTTAATAAAATGAGTCCTCAGTCTCAATTAATTAAAATAATAGGTAACATTGCATACAATCCTATATGTGCGTATTTATATATATTAATACTATTCAAACAGCATAATACTGTAAAATTATTATTTTCTGAGGAACACATTAAGCTAGTGATCTTGTATGTTAACAGCATATAGGTTTTATAGTACCCTTGGGCTCTCTGTTTCATGATGCTAAAACTGTAGTTTAAACACAAGTTCCTCTCCCTCCATATGTTTTAATTTAAATGTGAAAGGTATGGGATATGACCTTGTGTTCATTCCAGCAGTTGGATGTCCCTAAACCAAAAGGCCAGCCTATTAACAAATTGCCTAATAAAAATATTTTTAGGGAAACTAAGTCAACCATGAAGACCATGCAAAAACTTCCCTGTCAGACTATAAAAACTAAAAGCAATGCTTGAAAAGCCATAATAATAATTAAAAAAAAAAAAAAGTGATTAAGGTGGTACACTGTGAAGCTTCAGCTCCCTTTGTCACAAAACACAGAACCTTCTTTACACCAATTGCTGCTGGCTTCTGTCTTAATTGGACAATTGCCATTGTGCTCATACTCAGAAATTCGGTATTTCAATGTTTCAAAGATTGACTGCTGCTGGCTTGCACCCTCCCCCATTCATTCATGGGGAGCTTTGAAAGGTGGTCTGCTTTGACATGTACATCATTAGACAGAAGAGGGGAAGCAAGGTATCAATATCAGAAATGAGCAATAGCAGGAAAAGAGTATGGCAGGAAAAGAAAACAATTAGAAACAGCTTGGTGTCCTGAAGTAAAAATAATAATAATAATAATAACTGCCAAGTTGGGCTGACAGAATCCCACCTAGAGAAATGGAGAGGCAAAACACAATATATTCACTCACTGGCCAGCTTTATCAAAGAAATAACACAGGAAAGCCTGCTTATACTGAATTTGATGAGAGTCCCTAATGTAAGAATTCTTGGTCTGGGATTTAATGATCTTGCCTACCTTTTGGCTAAGGCTGTAGAAATAAAGTGCAGTTCAGGAATAGATAACTACTTTCAAAAGCTCATCTCCAGCTTTATCCAGCTTCTCACAAAGGTATTCCTTAGAACAGAATGCAGCATTCCCAGCTTTAAGAGAAATGGCGGCTTCTCAGAAGTAAATAAAAAAATTAGCATCACAGTCTCATTTAGAGTAGAAATGTGGACAGAGTAGAAATGTAGAGTAGAAATGTCTGAGGACACACAGCAATCATAACCGCTTCAGACAGAAGTTATTTGCTGAACACTTCATAGAGGACCCTTCCACTTTTGTATACTAGTCATGGGATTTCCACAAATGTCCGGGATTGGGCTAATACTGTTTCTAGAGACATCAATAATAGAACTCCCATTAATTTTAAAGGCAGACAAGCTAAATCAATGCTAAGAGCTTTTGAAAATCCTCTCCTAAAGGTTTTATACGACATTCTCCTGCCACCTAAATTATACCAGACATCGCTAGCATCTCAGGTTGCATTCAATAATTTGTTTGATGTAGTGCTTACTCTGTTTATTTAAAAATAAAAGCAAAAGTCCCAAATGAAATAAAAAGTTTAACTGGTTTTTAAGCTTTTATTGAATTCTTCTTAGGATGTCAAATACTGTTGTTTGAAGTTCTGCAGAATCAATGAGCAGTATTTTGCTAACCTTTTCCTTGGTTCCAGTTTGCTTGCGCTCTCACTCACAAAATTTCACTTTCAGGTTCAAACTCACTTAAAAGTTCAGAATGAATTTCAGCCAAGTCCACTAAGTGTGATCTGGTTTATGTTAAAGTCAGCCCATAAACTGCTCAAAACTGGGCCCAGATTCTTTTGAAACTGGGCCTAAGGTCTGTGTAAAAGCAAACTCAAGAAAATATTTTGATGAACCTAGGCTCAATATTTCAAAGTCTGTAATGAAACCTGAAACAAACCAAATTCCAATTTGTTTGGGGCTTCATACTGCAAGTGTTGCATCGCTCTGTCAAACTGATGACATTTTACCACAACTTTTACAGTGAAAGATTTTTCTTCCCATAATTTCCCCCAAACCCCTTGGCTGCTGGAAGCACTAATGTATTACCATGGATACAGATTACAGAGTGGGGTATGGAGAAGAGAGTGGAGGTTATAGCATATAAAGAAATTTCTTTGGAGGTGGCATTTGGAGCAGGGAATCAGACAGCACAAGAGCTTTCTTTTATTCAAATATGTGCAGATCATAAAAAGGTTATTTTCCAGAAGATAAACTAAAATAGATTGCATTTGTGTTTTTGTGTCTTTGGTAGAGGCATCTTTTTCTGGAAAACAAAGTGAAAACCTTCATGTATTTACTTGACTTGATTTGGAAAAGTGCAATTTAAAAATTAGTGAATTGATTGTAAATTCTTTCTCCTTTCTGCTGAGCAGGGAGGAAATAGGAGACTATCTTGTCAACTACAACAGTCAGGCTTGCATACCTCACCTTTCGACATGGCTGAGTGCAAACATGCTCATATACTTTGTTGTTCTGAAAACAGAGCCAAGCATGGCTTCACCACCACCATGTGCAACAGTTAAAAGGAAGCCAAGAAGTGCAATCTGGAATGTGCAAAGTGCATTGATAAGCAGTGAAGGACCTTCCAGGGAAGCAGCTAGGCCCTCTTCCAAAGGACCTAGCTCTTCTAAAGACATGGACAAGTTACAGGACAAACAGAATTTTTTATTTCTGGACTAATGGAGACCAACAAGATGCTCCAAACAATCTTATTAAAAATAGCCTAATGGAAGAATCCCCAGTAAAGTCTAGCAATGAAAATGTTAAAATTCCACTGAGGTTCCCCATAAAGCCCTCTCTACTTGGAAAAGTAAATTATAAGGGAAAATGATATTATTTTGATAAGTTTATATCCATTCCATTCAATTATATAGGAGCCACACAAATATTTTTTCTACCATACTTTCTAAGCTAGTTCAAAACCTATTAAAATATTATTTTCTAATCCTTCTATAGGGTTGCTCTTAAAGTTATCACAGAAGGAGGTGCTGGTCAGTTCAGAGAAAAGGCTATACGTACAGACTGGGCGACGAGACGCTGGAGAGCAGCCCCGCAGAGAGGGATCTGGGGGTTGTGGTTGACAGCAAGTTGAATATGAGCCAGCAGTGTGCCCTGGCAGCCAGGAGGGCCAACCGTATCCTGGGGTGCATCAAGCACGGCATTGCTAGTAAGTCGAGGGAAGTGATTGTCCCGCTCTACTCTGCGCTGGTGCGGCCTCACCTTGAGTACTGTGTGCAGTTCTGGGCACCACAGTACAAAAAGGACATTAAACTGTTGGAGAGTGTCCAGAGGAGGGTGACAAAGATGGTGAAGGGCCTAGAGGGGAAGACATATGAGGAGCGGCTGAGGTCACTGGGCCTGTTCAGCCTGGAGAAGAGGAGGCTGAGGGGGGACCTCATCGCAGTCTACAACTTCCTCGCGAGGGGGAGTGGAGAGGCAGGTGACCTATTCTCCGTTATCACCAGTGACAGGACCTGCGGGAATGGTGTTAAGCTGAGGCGGGGGAAGTTTAGGCTGGACATCAGGAAGAGGTTCTTCACCGAGAGGGTGGTCGCACATTGGAACAGGCTCCCCAGGGAAGTGGTCACTGCACCAAGCCTGTCTGAATTTAAGAGATTGGACTGTGCACTTAGTCACATGGTCTAAACTTTTGGGTAGACCTGTGCGGTGCCAGGAGTTGGACTTGATGATCCTTATGGGTCCCTTCCAACTTGGGATATTCCATGATTCTATGATTATATGATTCTAAGGTTTATGCTACTCATTTTGCCATTGAGAAATGTGTGAAAAATATTTGCACACCTGCAAGGGTTCCATTTTTATACACAGAGAACAGCTATTTTTGTTAGGGATGCTGAAATATCCTTCCCAAAGAGAGCAGTCATGAAGCCAATTAAGATCCAGGAAAGGCCTAATTGTGCTCCCATTCCAGCCCATGACAAGGCTTGCACTCGTTTAACGACAGCAGAATCTGTCCCAGAATAATTTGCAGCAAATGGAGCGATCGAAAATGGAGGGGTTAACAAGTTTATTTTAGAATTAACTTTTTCCTCAGCGAAGATTAATATGTCAAGCTGCACACTAAGTAGAGGTCAGTGCTAAAAGACCACCACACTAATCACGGGAATGTGTTCGCTCAGACATTGATGTGTTGCAGCAAATGTTTCTGGAGGAAAGCAGAGAGCAGTTTCTCTGCAGCTGCTGGCCTGGCAGCGTTGGGTGTCTCCGGAGCTGGGCAGCTGCACGGCCGCACTTCTCCTTCCCCTGCCTCAAAAGCATCCCAGACTTCAGCTGCACCAAAGTCCTGCCACTGTCCCCATGAAAGGTCAGCTTCCTGCTCTTGGTTAAGGGAGAAACACGCACTGCAGGTGCCTGTGTTCCCAGCAAACAGCTTTGCTCTGGAGCTCAGCCAGGGCCAAAAGCAAGGCTCCCTAAGTTGACTCCTATGGATGTTAGTGGTCCCCCTCAAATGCAGAGATGGTGGAGGGGAACACTGAGGGGTACAGTCCAGAGCATAACTCATAACCAGTTTGCATGCATCTTTAGTTTAAAAAAATAAAATAAAAATGTGTTTTACGGAGCTCTAGTCCTCAACATTTTATTTATGCAAGAAAAATCATGTAATTTTCCATACCATTAATACATTTTCTGTACCATGGTGTGATCATGTTTAAATACTTCTAATCAGTTCTGCTACTGAAGAGCACATCCTGTGTGCAGAAAATGAGGCAGCAGGGCCCAGATGAGGAACACCCTCGAAGCAAGGATGAGGAGGATCCCCTAACCCTGAAGACAGTCAGCTCTGTTGCAAGGCAAACTACCTCTTCTTTTTCTTTGAACAGATGCTGCCATGTCATGGGCCTTACCTGTGCATTTGTAAGGGACACAATATACTTTTGTTATGGGAATTCTTCATGTTTTGTTACTAATACAAGGCAGCAATCCTGAATTGACTGCAGCACACGGGCACATTGCTGCTTCTGCAGGATTTAGCCAGCTGTAGCGTGCCACTGTCAGCAGCTCCCCAGCTAAAGCTGCATGCAGGGGGAAAAGTTGTGATGGGAGATGCTCCTGAGTCAAAAAAGTTTGGAAGACACAGCTTTATTCAAGGCAGAATGAGCCTACTACAGCTCCGATCTCTGCAGCTCAGGGGCCAGAAATTTATTCTGCAGTTTTCTAGAACAGTGGCCAAACTTGAGAATTTGTCATGTTTTACTGTAGCTCCTGAACAGCCCCTCAGTCGTATCCTTTCAGTATTTGAAGCTTTCACACAGGGTAAAAGGAAAAGGTGAGGGGAGAAATATTTAAATCAAGTGAAGCAATGAAACTTGAAATATATACAAACCTGCAAATTACCCTCACAGAGGTGTGATATCAGAAATACCTAATGTTTCCCCTGACACTCAAACTGCCTCCTCTAAGATGACTGTGTCCTTGCCAAGTATTTATCACTGCAAAACCTTATAGCACATTTTCACCTTCGTACATATACGCAATTATGCTGATGTGCCTTAAAACTGCAAAGGGGGAAAAAAAAAAAAAAAAGAGAGAGACAGAAATGGTCTTACTATTACACCAATTCATTTCAATCTTAAAAAATGAGCAAGACTACAACTCATCCCTTTATCCCAGGGTAACTTCTTGGTGTTATTTCCATCCCTAGAGAACAAAGCATTCCTAGTCTGTATGCTGTAAAACAGGTGTGTGATAAGGAAAAAAAAAAAAAAAAAAAAGCAGGGCACGCTGCTGTAGGGAAGTCACTGGAACTGACAACAGCAGCATATGCATTTAAACAGATCTCATTCCTCCACAATTCCCTAGTAGACAGAGCAGAAGTTTGGAGGTTCTTTTGTGGGACCCTTAGTCTCAAATAGATATGCACAGTTTACACAGCCTGCTAAGGCTCAGGGATCCTCCAAAGCTGCAGGTTTCTTCCAACTGCTACAGACAGGTTTTAATGAAACCTGCTGAAAGACACAGATATGGAGGCTGACAACCACCAAAAGGCAAAAGGATAGAAAGCAGAACGTGCGCCTGCAAACAAACAGTCACGCCTCCAGAAACATGGGCACACAACACAAGAGCAGCTATATTGATTATCAGATAGCATTTGACACCGTTAACAGATAAGCTCTAAGGCCAAAGTTGTTGGTTATCACGTATGTATCACTACACACTACTTTAGCTTTAATAGTCACTCTGACAGAGAGAGGGAGCAAGGCAGACAGACAGAGGATTTTAGAAGAGGGAGGGAAAGGTTCTCACCTCTAACACAATTGACAACTTTATTCAAATCTTTCTTGACCAAACAAAAACAAACCAAACAACAACAACAATAACAAAACAGAAGACCTAACAAGACATCTTTCATGGAAAATTACTGAGTCCAAAAATAATATCCTTTTGAATGAGCAGTGGAGGTTACCACAGCATGTACTAAGGGAAATAAGAAAGCAATTAAGATACCTTTGTTAAGGCATTTTTAACCTGTCAGCAATATATGCCTTTTGTTCTTCAATTTTTTAGGTTAATAAAATCAAGGCCAGTTCCCTTAGAGATTCTGAAGCTATTAGATATCAGTAAAACTTAATGTACCACAGGGATCATGTAAGAAAAAAATGCATTTAATTGAGTGTTCAGAGCCAGAGCCACCCATTGTAAGCATATTCTGGCAATTGAGATGTTATTATTGCCAAGGCTCTGCCATATGATGATATAAATGCATCTTTCCTGAATGAGAGCTCTGAATACATGGATGAAAAGATGGCTGTAAAGATGGCTGTGTTCCTTAAAAAATGGAGCTGGAGCTCTTCTTTTGCATTTAGTCATTGCCGTCTATAAGAAGCAGTACTGTAATTAATGAGGTTACATTTCTAACAAATTCCTAAGTAAATCTGGGGAAAAAAGACTTTCTGAAATGAGAGATATTCAGTACTTCCTAGTCTGAATTTGCATTTCTAATAATGTCTCTGTCTAAATGGTAACCTTATTATCAGTCTCTCAGTACTCTGTTCAGTCCTTGTGAAGAAACAAAGACACTCCTTTCCTTCTTACTTCATTTCTCCTCTCTGGATGAATGATGTATGAGCTTTTCCAAATGCTTTCAGCATATGAGGGCTCTATTTAGCTACATGCTGGAAGTGTTAGGACTGAATAAAGACAAAGAAACCCAACCAACAGCACAAACCGTAATTGAGACTCTGATTACTGATCCAAATTAGACTGGACAAACCAGGAAGGGCAGGGGTTTGATACGGATTCTTTTAATAAGAGTGAATTATCACAAAATCCATATTTATCTGGTGCATCCAGTGCTCCACACTCAGATTCTTGAGTTGCAGCAGAGAGAACAAAACATGATACAAAGCTGAACTCCCCATGTTTAGTTCCACGTTATTGATCTTCACTCAAAAACTTCTAACACTAAGCAGGGGTACATGAACTGGAGGGAACATTTCCCTCGGGGGACACTTGTCCATGGCTCTGGTTCTCACACAGAGGGGTTTATCGAGCATGTACACCTATTCCCTTAGGGACTGAACACGTAGTCTCAAATCTCTTCAGGCTGAAAGTCTCACCTTGCTAGAGCACAGGCTTTGGGATAACTAGCAGGGCCCTGGAAGCCTGCCCCCACAAGCTGAATTTAGACAAGAAAATATTCCCAAGCTTCCCACTACATTTTTTCATTGGGGGAAAAAAAAGGAAAAAAGAAAAAAAAAAAAACACAACACTTTTTTAGAGCTTAGAGGCATTTTCACAGAACAGAAAAAGAAAGTTTTTTAGACACCAGAGGTGAAGTGCTTGCTGTAATATTAGTCTTCTTCAAAGTCATGATAATGCTGATAGAAAATGAAGCCATTAAAGAATTAAGGAATAGTAGTAGAATCAGAGTCAACACAGCTTCATGGAAAATAGATCTTGTCACTGAAATCTGATTTTTTAATGTAATTTGCAGTGTTCTTAGAAAAGATAAATCACAGAATAATAATCTTTCTAATTCACATAATCTATAGCATATTGTTTTATAAGGAAATATTACCCTTCACCCCCCCACACACACTACTTGAGCATTGATCACAACATCTCCATTAATGCTACACTGTCTGACAACAGTATTTATAAGACTCCAGAGGGTATTTCCATCTTATCCCATGTAGGGGGATTTCCATTTGTACACATCCCTTTCATCCAAAGTCCTCATCAGCTCTTCCTCATACTGCTCCTTCTGGAAAGGTGTCTGCTTCATCCTGAACACTTTATCATGCCGTTCTGCCTAACTAATAAATTCCCTTATATACCTTGGGGGTATATATACACACACATGCACACACGTGCACACTTACTATAGCCCGCCATTGTACATTTGATGTTTAAGGGGCTTTTGTTCCCTTGAGCTTCCCACCAAATGGCAAACATCATAACTCCATATTCACTGTTACGCTGGGCCTCCTTCCAAACAGAGAAATACCAGAGACCAGATTTGGGTGTGTGAAAGCTTGATTTTTTTGACTAATATCCTGTGGAAGCTTGGTCAAATCCTGTCACTGTTGTGTGCCTCAGACTGCACCTGTTAAATGAGGAGGAGAACTACAGATGCAAAAGGGCATCCTGTATTTTTTGAGGTACAGAAAAGCACACAATAGAAAATAAAGCCTATAAATAAAAGCTATGAGAAAAGGCATATTAGGCTTCAAAATAAGGTATGTCAGAGAGGGTAGGGGTCAGTATTGAAATAAATTTGGCTGTAGGCATTTCAATTTCAAGATAAGATATGTTGAGGTGGTTAAGGGAAACTGATTAGATTAGTCATTTATATTCATTGGTAGAGAACGTTAGCATGAGGAAGGGACATCTAGAAAAGGGGATGCAGTTAGCTCATATGTAAGTATTAATGAAAAAGATGTGTCCATCACTGGCAAGTCAAATTGGAGTCTGTATCAAGCCTCTTCTCTCTGCTCTACCTACCATTTAACAAGAAATCCCACCTCTTTGTCTCCAGCCTGACTCCCACTAGCTATGCATCTTAATTCCCACAGGACAGAAAATATCTTTGGATTTTGGGGAGCTTGCTATAAAAGGGGGGGGGGGGGGGGGGCGGGGGAAGAAGGGGGATGTTAGGAAAAAAAAACTTATTTTCTGGCCTGACAAGATTTTTCTAGTTGAGATTAGATGCATTCTAAAATAGAGGTGGACTTCTGTTTTGTGTAAAAGATTTTCTTGATGGTGCCACAAAACTCCCAAATGGCCTGAAGAATCCCTGTTTCAGGACATAACCAGTCGTTTAACGTAGGCACTGTATGCATTTTTGTCAGACATTGCAGAGAGGATCTGCCACGCCAGACATACCAACACCCTATCTCATTTCACACTGGAGCACAGTTGGGAGGAAACGGTAATTTCAAGCCTGGGAACGTTACTGTCCTTGTGCTGGTTGCAAGTAACTGTGGTCTGCTGCAGTGATAACCCAAGGTTTCTGATTACGTGTGCTCAGAGGCCAAGCAGCAAGCTGCTGACCCACGTGCTGCTGCCTGTACATGGGTAATCCCCGTCTCAGCCTGCAGGCAGCGGCACAAGTGCCTCTGCAGCTGCTCAGCGCCTGGCAGGTCCCAGAGGATGAAATTAAAGACATTCTTTAAAGTTTCACTTTTTTGTTTTAAGGCAGGACTTAAAGCCCACAGCAGAACATCTGCCATCTGGGCTAGGAGCGAGCTGAAGTCACGCATCCCGACATCGTGAGCTTGGCCTTTCCAATCAGAACGGACTCTGACTCGCATTTCTTCTATGGGTCAAGCATGGATAATGAAACATAAAACAAAAGCATGTGTAGACAGTAGCAAAACTGAGAAGTCTTATCATACTGGTGTTGCTGCTGCTCGCTATATTATGTATAGGGAATCACATTAATTCACAGAAGATCCAAAAAAACGGTTTATGGGAAAGGAAGGAATATATACAGCTTTTCCTCCCTTGGCCAAATGCAAGGAAATGCTTAATGAGCAAAATCTTGCCAGGCCAGAAAAAAAAATGAGTTATCCAACCCCCTGTTTCCATGGCCAGCTCCCTAATTCTGTTGTTAACATGTTATGGTACACTGAAACAGCTTTGCAGTCAGAAGAGGAGCATGACAGAAGAATCTTTCTGTTTTCCAGCAAATAATTACCGAAACGTAAAGATCTGCATTATTAAATTTCTACGGAATGAGCCTGTGGGTAATAAAAAAATAAAGGAAGTTTAACGGGATCCAGGGATGGCATCCTAAGTTCCCTTTTTTGAGGCAGGCACATTTCTCAATAGTTTTTTCCCCAACTTCCTTCAAATGTGCTTCTTGTCAATCACCAACTAGTACCTGATATCTAGGATTTTTTTAAGCCTAGGACCAAGGTATTTTTTCCACTCTGCTGATGGTCACAAGCAGAACAAGCTAGTGCCATGTGAGATCACTAGAAAAAAAGACAAATAAAAAATAAAAAAGTCCTCTCTATTCCTACCTGCATCTGAAGAGCTTGGTGTCTGTCTGTTTTATAACAAAGAGGGATAACTGGTCATAGGTATGTAGTATGCCTGAGGAGTGCCTTCTTCGGGTCAAGTTGTGTGTCAAGCCTTTTTAGACCTGGAAATACAGTTCTGGTTCTTGGAGGAACACGTACTTTTCAGGGATAATCTTTGCCTGCTATTGTACTGCCACAATCTTAAAGGAAAAAACTGTTCATAGAATTTCTGAGACAACAATGCTTTTCTAGGTCTTTACTGTACAGAGAGAGAATAAATATTTAAGTGCATGAGACCTCCTAGTTATTAACAAGAAATCCAGCAAGCATTCATTTGGCTGGCCACCTTGACAAGGGTTAATCACACATTTCCATAACCTGCTTACATAGCTCTTCCCTATATACCGTGGATGGCTCTGGAAGGTCAGGCTTACACAATCCTGTGTGTTCAGACTCTAAGGCCCTGCAAAACACACATGACTCACATCTAATTGTTAGCATTTATCATTTTTATATTCTGAGTATACTCAGTAAAATGGGATTTACTCTGTTGATGCGACAGTTGAAATATTTTTTGCTTAGATGTAAGCAAAAGGTTATGATCGCTCAGTTTTCTGATTGGTACAGGCACATTACAGCACCGCGTTTCAAGTATAGAGGTGTTACAAGGGAATAGATAATAGAAATCTTTTGAACAATAACTTTGTATGCATAATATACACAGTACTGTACACACACACATGTGCCCCCTTGAATTCTAATATGAAAATACAGTCACTTCTAACACAGAACTTGCACTAAAAATGAGACGGAAACGCGCTTGTCTAATGATGAGCATCTGAGAGTCACAGGTTAAATTTGCTCACCAGTTTAACACAAGGAGAGAGAAAATAAGTGCAAACTAAAGAGAGTTCCTTGGGCTAATTTTCTAACCATCAGTCAGCTGATTATTTCTACTAAAAGAGAATGAAAAGAAAAGATACATAGAGTTATTATAATAAATATAAACTAGCTGCAGCTAGTTTAGCTAGGAGAAACTATATCAAAATGACTGAGGAAGTAGAAGAAAAAGGATGTGATCTGTCGCATTAATTGCACTATAATTAGTTATATACATCCTGCATCCACTTCTCATAAATGTGTTCCACTTTTTATATAAAAAATGCTCGGCATTAAATGCAGGAGCTGTTGTCCAAACTCATATCCATTATATTCTGAGTTGTGTTTCCCATACGTTGCTGGCATCCATTAGCTTTTAAAGACTAATTAGCACAAATTCTAGACCAGTGTGGGCTGGACTGCTTCACTTCTCTTTTTTTTTAAAGATAGAAAAGGAACAGATGCGTGTGCGCGCCTCTACCCTGTCTTCCGAGGGTTGTTTACACAGAGAAGCACTGAATAAGTTTACACTCATTTGAAAGCTGTATGTCAGGTCTCACAGTTGCATCCACATTGCCTTTCAGCCAGAGCTCAAATCTCAGTCCTTCCCACCAGGTGTACACATTTTTTAACTCGCAGTAACAGCTGGACCTGCTCCAAACAGTGCAAGACCTTATGTGCAGAGACTACAGTCTATATAGTGTTTACAGTCAGGATCCAGGCTAACAGGACAGTACAGAGGTAAGCATGCCATGAACACAATCTTTCATTATATGCACATATGTATTAACTAAGCAAACAAACTTATTTACAGACGTTTCATATGAGTATGGAAAGGAGTATTCCTCACCTCCGTTTTGTCCTTCACAGCTGACTCCTGCAGTACAGTATATACAGACAAAGCCTTTGCCATGACATCTGCCTGATCCCTGAATAAACATGGCTGTGAACACATGTGCTATTTCTGCTTCTGTATTTGTATTAGGGCAATGTATTCAACTATGAAAGTCGTGTGGCCACTAAAATACTGCCTGCTTTAAGGAAGAAATTTAGTAGGAGGAAGAAAAAGAACAATGTATTTATTGAACACTCAGAATACAGAAATGGTGAGTAGTGTTTTACCAAGAAAAGAATAGAAAATGCTATTGTTGATCTTACGGAGAATGATTTCTCAAACAGAGTATAAAAACCATAGATCTACAAAGACCAGTGTGGATGCAGCAGTAAAACTGATGTTTAACTATTTCTAACCAAGAAAAGAGTTAAGACAGATTCTTGCACTCACGTGAAGCTCCTACTGATACAAATATGACTTGGAGAAACCTTCTTTTACCCTAGGGACTAAGCAGTCCCTCCATTTGGAAACTGCCCAGCCACAATTTTGCTATCTCCTCTTTTTGCCCGCTCCGTGCTAATGGACATAAAGTTCCATGGGACCAGATATCCTCCCTTGTATGTAGTTTCATTACAGCAAACCCCACAATTCACACTGGACATCAGACTTAATCTTCAGGCACATCATATTTGGTGCTATGCCAAATCAAGTGCTTTTATTTTCATTCAAATTTGCAAGTTTCAGAGCTGAGCAGAAATCACTTTCTACAAGTACCCACTGTTCTGTCCCCAGTGCTATGTTACTTTTGGTCAGAGAGATTATAGTTAGTTTCCTGGTTGGATGAGCATACAGTTAGAAGATAAACACTTACACATTTGAATTGTTATGTGAGAGTACTTGCCAATACAACTGCAAATTCACTTTCTGCAAATACGCAGCCAAACTAGCCCGACTACAAAATACTCATGAAATGGTACATGTATCTGTAAACAAGTGCAATTAAATATACAGGAGAAACCTAATGCAGAATATTAGCAATATCGATTCAGCTCTATTTTTTTCTACAGTAAAAGTTTGTGTGTCTGTGATCTTGCTGTACAAAATTACTAATTCTGTATTAGTGTTAGGTGAAATGAAATAGAATCATCAGCTTCTTTTGAGTGAAAGCGGAAAAGGCAACCGTATTTGATCACTGGAAAAAAACCTCTCAGCCCCAAATTAAAAAGACCAATAGATAAAATTCTGTTTCAGTCTATTAAGTAACTCTCCTTTTTCTTCCTTTTCCCCTCAGATCAGATTTCTCCTTTCCACGACCCAGTAATGGGTTAATTGCATGCAACACACGTTCTTGTAATCAGTGAAGTTTGTTTTCATCTAGGTGCCCTTTTAAGAGAACCTTGCTTGTCTTCTCTGGTGTTACAGCAGTAAGAAATTTAATTAGCAGGCAGAAAAGTTGTTACTGAAAGAGTCAAAACCTGAAGCAGATAGTTCCCAAATGTAATACTTGTAGCAGGCCAACTGCACTAACCGAGCACAGACTCAGGTCCTTTGGGATGACCTATTCCCTCCCGGAGCTTCAGCAAGGAGCGTCACCAGCTCTGCTCCTCATTACTATTGTCTCAGTTTACTATCCTAAAGCGAGGGGTAGTGGGAGGATGAGAGAGGTGCTAATCCACAGAGCAAAATACAAAAAGATTTACACCAGAGCTGTGTAAATATGGGTAAAGAAATGAACCCAACGTCTTTTTGAACAAAATCCTCTGTAAGTAATTTGCTTGATAAAACACAGTTCACATTTGGGCGGGGAGCTAAGTTAGCAGACAGAGTGGAAATAGCATGAAACCTCCTTTAAGATGGTTTGCATAATGTCAAATAGGTTAAAGAAACCCTGCTTCCTAAATTAAAACCATATTACACTTAAAGGAAAAATTTACTTTGGACAATGGTAGTGGAAAGAATGACTGAATAATATAACTGTAATTAATTGTTCACACATGAACAGTATATAATGTTTGTGATTGCCCAGAGTGTGTAATGTACATAGGGAAGTAATTGATGTGTGCTTTTGTGTTGTCTGGGCTATCGAACAGTGCCAAATGAGGGAGGGAAGGGGAAGCACGTGTTCAGAGTTTATGTATACAGGAAGGCCCATGGCAGCTTTGGAAGGGTCTCCAGGAACATGCGTGTCAAGCCATGAATTCTTCAAGAATAACAGCCTGAATCCCCCTTCCAAACCTGTCCCCCAGCAGCTTCTCCTCACCACAGCAATAAATAAATGCATAAATAAATAAATAAATAAATAGAATTCCAAAATATGGTCTTCAGGGCACCTTATGCAGAACAAAAACACCTAACTAAGACCAGGACCTGAACCTTCCTTTGAGGAGAAAGCAAAGATTTCCAAATGCCAGTCTTCCTCCCTTGATCTCATATACTTCTGTTGTTAGTGAAAACTGTAAAACAGTATTTACAAGATTCTGCACAGCATGAGGCTGTTTGTATGCAGCACTGCGAAGGAGCGTGCTTGTTCTCTATACAACAGTGCAACCTAGTGGCTCTCGAGCACTCGTTTGCAAAGCTGTTTGACATCTTTGCAGATATTTTAGTATTTGAAAAACAGTACTTACAACAAACACTATTCCTTTAGAAGTCATTCAGTTATCTCGTTAGGGCTGGCGCAAGGGAAAGGTCTTGTCGTTATTATCACAGAATTTCTAAAAAGCTGGCATAAATCTGAGCTTTGGGAGGGTAAAATGGTCTGCTGGCATTAGGTTGCGCCTTGCAGGCTATTACTCGGGTTGTGTAATTTATGCAACTGGTTTTGATGAAGCTAACGCGATTATTCATGCGTGTAAGGATTTCTCCTTTGCTTAAGGGTTACTGGACCAGTCCCCAAGTCAGGAATTCTTCAGCTAGCTGTCATCAGTACCAAAGTAATGCCACTGACAGGCTTGAAGTCATCTGCATGAGTGGGTATTTATTGCAAACTGGTGTTAAAATCTCCCGCGTTACTGGGAGGGTTTCAGGTTCGCACTATAGGGAATACTGCAAGGACAGCCGTAATGGCAAATATTGCTGTGTGGTAAGCTCCATTAAAAAGAAAATGTTGTCCAAATAAAGGCTTGGTCCAAAGACCATCTAAAAGTCTTTGCAGGGAGGGTGCTTTACATGTTCTGATCTGCCCATTAGAGAAAAGCAGGGGGGAAAAAAAGCCTCATTTAGTGCTGACACAATGTTTTCAACGCAGCCCATTTGTAATAAGATGCTCTTTAGCCAAATCATTTAAGTCATTTGGAAATAATTTAGAATTCTCTTTCAGAGCAATTAGTAAAAAGCTAAAAGCCTCAAATGGTTCTTTGTGGTGGTGTTCATAATTATTATTTTAAAACAGAAAATATCACCTTAAAGCAGAAAAAGAAATTCATCAGTTGCAATTGAAAGTATCTGTGCACGTTCTGGAGATCTGAGGGATAGAGAAAAGGTGACCTTTTCCAGATCTATGCATTCCATATAACAATCTTTTCTTGCCTCCCGAAGAACACACTGGGGAGGAAATCATTCACTATTCTTGTTTATATGAGATGTTATAGTAAGAATTAAATGTAATTTAGTGGGACAATAAAATCTTCTCAAGTACTGATATTCGACACAGTATTGTTGTGTTTGGGGTGGATTTGGGGATGATTAAATGAGTAAATCACACAGATCTGAAACATTTTTTTCACCTCCTCGGATGGCATCTTGATCGTGCATGCACTGTGAACACCAAAAGCCTATAGGTCAGACCTGAAATTATAGCTAAAACTCAGCTCCTGAGGTACATGGACTGTTTATATCGATGAAAATTTATGATCTCTATACCCTAAATCCCTGGCCTCTCTTTTACATTGACTTCTTTACTATTTGCTGCTTTATTTTATGGTGATCCCTTGCCCTCTATAAATATATCACGGTTATTTAACCCTAGATCCCAACCATAGTTTTCAGTATTTCAGGAGGGATCTATTTGTTACATAGTCTGCTACTGGGGGGTTTATAATCCTATACATTAGCAGCTATTATTTCACTGAAGTTAAAAATTTTCAACTATTTTCATCTTGTCATTTAACTTGATGCTATTTGGTATTACAGCCAAGAACAGAAAACTGTCTGCTGTTTTTCTAAGATTATATTGAGGTAAAAATCTTCTTTAATCTCCTGCAGTGATTGAGTTATTTTCTATTAAATATTTATCCGTGGAAAAAATGAATAAATTTAACTGTAATAAATTACAGTTTGGCAGACTTAATTGCCTATTGTTATTTAAAAAAAAAAAAAAATCAGCCTTATAAAAATCTGACCTAATCCTAGAAATATGCCATGGAGTAATTAAAGTTTTCTGTGGGGTTAGACTGCAATAATTATCTTGTTTTGACTGAGCTTCTTATTATTTTAGCCTGAAAAATAAAACTGAAAAACAGGAAAGGAATATAGATTTGCAAAACCTATTGTCTGATGTTAAAATTGTTAAGAAAATATGAGTCAGTATTATGCAAATTCTGACCTAATCCCAGCAACATATTGGTAGGTAATTGTATTTTTCTTTAAAAGGGGACAGACCCTACAATAATTATGCCTTGTTAGTGTCCACATTGCTATATTTTTGATTTATGTATTTTTGTGGGAGCTGACAGATAAGCAAGAAAAATTGACATATTATAAACTAATAAAAATAAATAATATCTGAATCTGCCTAGCAGCAGTGCACATTGGGAAGCTAAATCAATGCATTAATCACACAAATTTTGAGTAAAGTATAGTTTGTGCTAAATGAAAAAAAAGTGACCTATACAAAACAGAGCTAAATATTAAAATCTTAGCACTGCTTCTCTTTGGATTCACCCTAATTCCTGAGGTCAAACAATGTAAGAATTTGACTGATCCCATTTTTCTGGTTATCCTGCACCATATTGCAGGACAAATTTGTGACCATCTTATCTTTCTAAGGATTCTAATAATGTTCCACCTGTTAGAGCTGCCTTGTTCCCCAAGGAAAGAAAGAATCACTTTGAAAGAAAAATTTGGTTAGCATTTCTCTCTTTCTCCCTTTCTGTTTTAGCACATTTATTTTAGAGTGCTTTTTTACTAAAATGCTCTTGCTTTTGTGTGGAAAAGCATTGCCTATTAAGTGCCAGAATTAAAAAAAATACATGCAATTTTGGTATATGGTAACTGCTAGTTCTGGGAGTTCTGCTCTAGCGCACTGGTGCTGTGGACAAATTGACAACGTAAATATTACAGAAATGAGCTTAGGGCTGGGTGGGATCTAACAATTGATACTGTCTAGCGCAAATGGCAGAAGACTGATGAACTGTGAGTACCGTACCTGGCTTCGCATTTATGCCCATCTAATCTCATTGCACTGACATGTGTATGGGCTGGCTGGGCCAAATCCAGATGTGGTATAATTAGTGCTGAAGTTAGCAGCATGGGACTGATTTTTTTCCCAGTGACTGTAATTTGAATATAAAGAAAATATCAAACTATCAGGAACAAATGATTTACAGCCTTTTCTCCTGCTGTCTGCAAATGCCACTATATGTCATCCTGTTTTGGCATTTCCAGAGTAATCCCTTGCTTTAAGAGCTTTAAAGCAAGGATTGCACAAGCTTGTTGGAAAAAAAAAAAAAAAAAAAAGTATCAAGGTTTGAAAAACAGCTGAGCTGTAAGGCAATGCCCTCTGCAGCACCCAGGTAAAACTGAATTCTTCTCACACTCTCAGGGTACATCTTTGCTGCACCAACAAGGACTAGGAGTGCTCTGCAGCACAGGGTGCCCACCACTGTGATACCTGTAGCACCCTTTGCAGCCAGCTGAGCTGAGCATGAGCTAAGGATGCCACAAATTCCTTCTGGCATGCACTGGCAAAGTTAGGTCTTGATTTGTCATTGAGCTGTAACGTCCTGCATGGTGAGGCTGTGCAGACCCACTCCTTGTGTATCTCTGAGTAGCTGATAGCCTCCAAGAACACCAAACAGTGTCTAATATACGTGGTCACGGTATATACTTGTCTTGACAGCCTCTTGAGGGCTGTGTTCTGCCTAATGTTGCCACACAAATACATATCATTGATTGTGTCATTTCAATAAAAGAACTAAAGGAGATCAAAGAAAAGTAGCACGTGATGGGTTCAAAATGAAGGATAAAAAAGAAATACAAAATATAAAACCAAATACAAAGAAAGTAGGTTTTCACACAAAAGCATTTGCCACCATCCACAAGCCAGCTGTCAGAAGTGAAAGCCATCCAGCTGACCCTGGATAGTGGGAGGAAGCAAAGAGTACTATAAGTTTGTATTAGTTCAAGAGGTGACTGGACAAATTCTTGCAGAAAAAGCTAACAAACACTGTTACAAAAAAAGACCGTAAGACTGTGAATGCAAATTTAGGTTATATGAACATATAATCATTTACACTCGGATATTTTTGTACCTTACTGTGTAACTGAATGCACATTTGGCAAAAGCAAATAACCTCTAATAGGTATGGAGTTAGAGGTACAGGAAAGTGCTTCTAATCTGCCTTTCTCTTTGGTATTCCCACTGGCTAATTTAGCCACCCTGCCTCAACAACACAGTAGTAGGTGAGCAAATCCCAGGCCTAAATGACAGATGGACCACTTGATGGGTAAGGAATTGGCTGGATGGTCACACTCAAAGAGCTGTGGTCAATGACTCAATGTCCAGATAGAGATCAGTAATGAGTGCTGTTCCTCAGGGCTCAGTATTGGGACCGGCGCTATTTAACATCTTTGTTGGTGACATGGACAGTGGGATTGAGTGTACCCTCGGCAAGTTTGCCAGTGACACCAAGCTGTGTAGTGTGATCGACACACTGGAGGGAAGGGATGTCATCCAGAGGGACCTGGGCAGGCTCGAGAGCTGGGCCTGTGCAAACCTCATGGAGTTCAATAAGGACAAGTGTGAGGTCCTCCATCTGGGCTGGGACAATCCCAAGCACAAATACAGGCTGGGCGGAGAATGAGTTGAGAGCAGCCATGAGGAGAAGAACCTGCGGGTGTTGGTAGATGAGAAGCTCAACATGAGGTGGCAATGTGTGCTTGCAGCCCAGAAGGCCAACCGCATCCTGGGCTGCATCAAAAGCAGAGTGACCAGCAGGGCAAGGGAGGTGGTTGTCTTCATCTGCTCTGCTCTCATAAGACCCCACCTGGAGGTTGGCCAGAGAAGATGTGGATGCCCCATCCCTGGAAGTGTTCAAGGCCAGTTTGAGCAGCATGATCTAGTGGGAGGTGTCTCTGCTCATAGCAGGGGGGTTGGAATTGGATGAACTTTAAGGTCTCTTCCAATCCAAACCATTCTATAAATATCTAGCTGTCCCACTGACAACACAAAGGAAATACAGGCATGAAGATCAGAATGAAGAACTACATGACTCGGTGCTGTCTGTGAGATCATGGGACAATGATAATTTCCACCACGTTATTAAGTAGACAGCCTGCTTCAGGGCCTTTCATCAGTCACACTGCAATGTAAGCCAGGCAGTATTAGGTCATGTAAGACAAGAGCAGTTCCTAAAATATCCAGTATAAAAATGTATTTCATCTGGAGTTTTACAAAGAACAGCTAAAATAATATAATCTATCTCATTATCTGTATCTACTTGGTAATGTCGTAAAAATATACTGAAAAAGTCAGCTAGTACCTCCATCCAAATCATATAACCTATACCTATAGAATCACAATTATGTGTTGTTTTTCTGTCATTTCAACACATGACAGTGCTTCTGCCAAGACCAATTTCTTCCAAGAAAAAGGAGTCAATGGGGTCCACATCAGCTAATCATGAGTCTCAGTGGGGAAGCCTGGAAGAGGCACCTACAAGAAACATCAGCCTGGGAGTCAGTTGGCATCCCTGCTGTGTATCTGGGAACATGTGGATCTGGCAGAAATGATGCAGGGAGGCAGAGCAGCCTCTTCAACCAGTTTGGTACCACGGGTAGGGGACCAGCAGAAGCTGTGTTCTCCTGAATGTACATGGGACTTGGAGCACGACACCAGTGGGAGAGGGGAGGAAGAGCAGGAACTGGCAATGGAGGGAAGAAGAAGTCCTGGAAGAAGTCCAGAGGACTCAGTAGCAGTAAGAAGAGGTGATGAGGAAATAAATATCAGCTCACTGTAACAGGTTTAACAGCTGGTTTTACCAAGTTAAATATGCCACCTCCCACACAGCCTATATATTAATACGGATTTATACAATAAGCTGTAATATAAAGCTTACAGAATTTTAAGATTAGTAAATATACAGCAAATACATTATGCAATTAACTATTAACTGGTATGTCTCAACTACCTCTCTGACACAAATACATACAAGGTAGCAGTCCTTCTGCCTGGGTGATGGGACTGACGTATCAGTGTTTAGGTGCACATATGCAGAGGGTAAATGTGTACAGTATGGAAGGACATAAAAAAGGTTCAAAACAATCAGACCCACACTTCTGACTCGAGATACCTACAAAATCCATGCTACTTCTCTGAAAGTATACGTCTCCACCAAGCCATGGACCATTATAAGACAATGCTTCTGGAAAGCAAATGCATAGCACGACTGTTATGATAAATATCTGCATCAACAAATAAAAAAGCAGCATTTTGATACAAGAGTATTCTACATAACCTGAGACAGTTTGGGCATGGAGCTATTTATAGCAAAGCACTGAGTTTAGCTATAACAGTAGTTGACTGGTTCTCTGGAACCCTGTTCACTATAAGGCAGCATTACAATTAAGGAGTGATGAGTATTTTAGCTGACATAGCATTCCTGATATAGGCACAGTCAATCAAAGGAAAAGCCAAAGCAACAGTCAGATAAAAGACTAATAAAGCTCTGAATGCTAATAAAAGTCCACCAAAATCTTTATTAGGCTGGTGAAAACCTAGTTCAGAACGTACAACAACACTTACATAGAGTAACCCCAAAATGTCTCAACACCATTCACAATAGATGTCACACTATGCTGGTAAGGGTCTTGAAAAGACACTAAAAAAAAGCAAGGACCAATCATAATTGCAAATAGACTGGTATTCTGAGTAAGTTTTTTTATTGTAATATTGTATGATAGAGGCTGTACCGCTCTGGACTCCCCAGGAACAGTAAGTCTTTAGCTGCCATTTCTAACCTGTAGATCTCAAATTACGTTGAAAGAAAAGAAATGTCATGTTTTCCATTTTGCAGAAAAGAAAGATAATGCATATAGGGATATTGTAACACTTTATAAATTTTTCATAATAACCCTCAGATTAAGGGAAGATGTTATGTGGGGTAAGCAACTTCATGTACATATACCTTTGCTATGTATTTCTTGATATCCCATGAGTTTAAGCTTCAAAGTCAAATAGTCAGGACATTCTCATGTTGGTAGCTTTGCTTCAGAAAAACAGGTATTCTTGTTAATAATATTTATTTATTTTTTAATATGACATAGTACATTTGATAAATTTGCTTATAGTGATAACATGTCCATGTCTCCAAGACATCTTTTGAGTAACTGGCAAACATTAGTGTGTCCTTCCACCACTTAGTTACATAGTTTTAGTAATTATTAAAAGTCTGTGAAAGATTATTACTGTTCTGTTATGAGAAGTAAATCCAGTGTAATGAACATTGCCATGATGAATGATACTTACACTCAAGAGAACAGTTGAATGTGAAGAATTGGATGAATGCTGCTGATATCAGAGCTGGATTTTTGCTCAGAGTAAACTTTATGCTTATTTAGTGTTTCACAACAAAGTCATGTGTTAAAGAAAAAAATGTTCCACACCAAAAAATAGGCAGACAAATGCAGGTAAAGTATTTAGCAGTAAGAAACATAAATGAATATCTATATATTAAAGCTACATTTCTCTTTGAAATAATTACTTTGTGACCTTAAAAATAATTATCCCAAGATACCCCTTATATTTAAGATCCAGATGTCTGTTCATTTATAACTGAAATTGCTGTGTAGTTATATGAGGGTTTCCTCCAAGTCAGTCAACTATATATAACCAACTCAGACACTATTCTTCGTCTCCAAAAAAAACATCCTTGTTGTAAGAGGTATTCTGTGTTTCAAACATTAAGATATTCCTTCAAATGTAAGTATTTCTAGGACAGAAACTTGACTCTGGAGTATCTTAACAACCTGGGATGATATCCCCAAAGTGACAGTGAATGCTGTGTTTAAGCCTTGGTCCTTAAGTACATTCATTTTGGGGTATGAGATAAGTGAGATTTCAGTCTTTTGCTTAAAATAAAACTTCTAATTACCCCACTGAACATAACATTGAAACTTTTTGAATAATCGTCAAAGCTGAAACTGCACGTTCACCTCACCAAGAGGAGAGCAAACTTTGCCAACTCCCGGGATCTGGGATAGTCTTGGGAGAAAGGGGATAGAAGGAACAGAGAGAGACTTCCAGCTTATGCTTATGTGCATGCACATACACACTACCTAAAGCTGGGCCGTGACGCAGCAGAGCACCACCTTCCTGCACCAAAAAAGTAAGCGGCAAGATGGTGGCTGGTGTGTAGTCAAATAGTTCAGGAGCTCTAATAAGGGACTAGCAGCCATGCTGTTAGATGAAAGTAACTGGGGCTACTGTGCTTTGCACTGTACATATCCTTAATGCATATGTACTTAGTGTAATGAGGCATTTATGTATTCTTTGAGCATATATGTCAAATTAGAGCTGGTGAAAGCTTGCCTCCTTTGAAAGAATAATTCATGCCATGAGCTGCTCCTTAAAGTCATCCCCTGTGAGATTTCACCAGATTTTTTTTTCCTGCCAGATAATACCACCTCTAGAAATATCATAACAGAATTTTTGCCCTTATACATCACCACTTTTCATGTTGTGCTGCGTGTACCCTTAGCTTTACGCAAGAAAGCTGCCCCTGACATGGTCTGCCAATATAACCTCACATTATTTCAGTATCCTGGACTAAAACAGCCACCCTCCCAAAAAAATGGTATTTCTTAGGGTGAGAGAAATATCACAACAGCCCCAGGCCTGAGTGCTTGGTAGTACAAATGTATACTATATACAAATAGTGGGAGCTAATTCTGAGCAGTATGGCCAAAGACCAGCGTACACCATTTTATTTTGAGGCCGGGGATTGCTCTTTGGCCCTATTATATTTGAACAACAGATTCAGTGGCTTTAGACTCCAGGGAGATGGAGCAATGAGAAGGAGCTTACCTGTTCTCAGGCAAATTCTATAGCTTAGGTCTTGACCCTTCGGCTTAATATTCCCATCTGACCATTAGTATTGCACTATTGTCCAAAGAACTGAGACCATATGAGTCACTCTGTTAAGCACTATGAAAACATAAGGAAGACAGCCCTTTCCCAAAGTGTTTGCAATCTAAACACAGACCTCGAAAAGCAAGAGAACAGGAACAGGAAGATGGGCAGACTTGCAGAGTCTACAGAGCAAAGAAGAGTTGTCCTTATTTTCAGTTAATTATATTTTACCAATTCTGCTTCTCTGTGAGAAAAACAACAATGGCAAACATTATTTGAGGTTGTGGAGCTAACATCCTTGGAAATACTCAGAAGCCATCTGGACATAGTCCCTGGCAACTGGCTCTAGGTGGGGATGAGCAGGGGTTTGGACCAGATGATCTCCAGAGGTTTCTTCCAACCTCAAGTATCCTCTGATTTTGTGAACATTAGTAACTCATTTGTACTTGTGTACAGATTTAAACCAGTAAACGTAGGTACAAATCTGCATATCTACTCTCTAAGTTTTATTGCTTGATACATATGTATACATACATACAAATATAGTGTATTTTTAAATATATTTAGTTATTGCGATAAAATAACCTTTAACAATATTCTTAGTGTGCTCTCCCTTCTTAGATTTAATAATAATGCAAGCAAGGAAAACATCTGACTTTGGAATTATATCAACACAAAGTAGTTACTTTTGGCCTCCATATATGATAGGATCATATAAAACATCTGCAAGTCATTGGCTGGATCACAGATTAGAAGGAAAAAGGTCTAGGATAGTATGCATATGTACAATTCATTAGACCTTAACTCCACTTTAAGCAGCATGCATTCCATGTATCTTGGCTTATAGCAAGTTACTATAATGAACAAACAAGGTGAATAGTGTTCAGATTAATACCTGTACGGCTTGCCTCAGTTGGCACCTGCTAAGCACTACACATTCTGAAAACATTATTCCAAATGCTTTCAAGAACTTCTGAATAACTTTGTAAGTGCAGGTGTTTTCAAATTATGTATAAATACCTCAGAAGATCAATTAAATTCCCCAGAGACTATATGCAGCTTGTAAGACTTTTGGGGTGATAGGGGTGAGGGGAGTTAATAGCAAGAATCTGGAGATAATCTATTGATTTATGACATAATCAATTAGTGCTTATTTTCCTTATACAAAGAAACTTTGTTTCTACTTAAAAAAAAAAACAATTGTAAGACTAGCTTAAAATATTTCTTAACACATTAAGATATGAAACAGAGGCAGCTGAGGGGAGATCTCCATTACCTTCTATTTTTTTTCTTCCTTTTGATTGCCAGTCCTAAAGAAAACCTGAGTCATGAAATAACCCAACACAAATCCTTCCATAGGGAAGAGAAGGTGTGAAGTCTTAAAATAAATAAATAAATAAATAAAGAGAGAGAGAGAGAGAAAATGAGACATATTTCAGACTCATGCATGAAACCAAACTAAACTGTACAGGCCAATTTCACAGAAAGTGCAGCACGGTTATGAACAACCCCTAGACAGTATAAAATTAATTCTAGATGCTGGAAAAATATATTTAGTCTTCTACCTTTGTCTAGGAAAATGGATTTAAATACAATTGAAATACTTTTTATAGCTAGCTTTATTATGACATACCTACTCACATCATTCCATGAGCAGCCACATTAAAGTCTGTAGCACAAATAGTGGAATTAGAAGTTTTAAGGTATGGTTATTCGTGTCAAAACAAGATCCATGCTATAGAAAGGATAATAATTAGGAAGCTTCAAACAACTACAAAGCATGGATAAACACTGGGAATATCAGAATGAAAACTTTCCTGTGAGTACTTCCAGTTCAGGCATTCATCTGATAGCTAAGAAACAGCTGTTCCTGTGCCACAACAACCCAGGGTGCAAAGATACACACACACACACAAAAAAAAAAGTATTTTCAATTTGATCCTAAAAAAATTCAGTAAAGTTTCAGGTGATCTGTTTTCTTTTATTTACATAATCATTCATAGTTCATTTTGGAAAGTGTGACACAAGGCTGCCTATCTAAAAGCATGCTGTCCTTTCCATAATAACTGCTTTGGGGCAGAGCAAAGGGAGAGGAAAAAGCACAGACTAGATTTTCTCTGCAGAGGGAGAGGAACTTCTGGTGTAAACTTGAGTGGATGGTGGAGTTAAGAAGAATGAGAAGTAAGGAGCCAACTGCTAAACCAAGCTTAGGAGGCTCCACTTCTGGGTGATGAGCAGTGTAGGTGGGGAACAGGTTGTAACAGGAATTTCAGGGAACAGTTTAGCCGAACTGCTGACAGGAGGCAGTGTAATTTTTTCTAAGGTGGCTACTGCTACACATCTAATCTGCCCATGACTAAATATCAAATTGACTTTGCATCCTGTCTAAATATAAGCCTAAATATAATATAATACAGTATACCTTGCATATTTGCTGTGTGGAATAGTCTGAATGGGAAATATTCTAAACCTTGAACATGAAATCTTAATGGACTCCTGGAAGTGCTAATATCATATCAGGAAAAAGAAAGGCCAGAAAATGATCATGTTCCTTTCCAGAGATTATACCTAGCCCCAAGACCTCCAAAGACTCAAACAAACATGCAAAGGTTTTTCTTTCTTATGTTTCACAAACTATTTAAATTGTCTCAGACCCAACATTGTCTATCACTAGTCTGACAACAACTTCGAAGACACCTATCTATAAAGGACATCTTGCAGCAATTAAATGTAGCAGAGTAGAGAGCTCTGATCTAGACAATAAAAACCCTTTTCAGCACCATGCCAGCTCTCCCAGCTGGGAGCAAGCCTAACTAAGGCAGTACTGAAATGATGTTGGCAGTCAGCAACCTCTCTAAGACTTTTGTCAGCGCTACCAGCATTTGTTCAGTTGAATTGGTGTCATCAATACAGAGTGTAAACAAGACTTAAGATGCAGAGAGATGCAGAGAACATTAATTTCACACTGTAGTGACACTACAAGAGAAAATAAAAATGAAAACAATCTAACAGGAATGGTTTCATCTAATTGGACTGTGCAAAAACAATTACAGAAAAATAATTGCCTGATAGTTTAAAAGGATTGCTAATGGGCAGAGTTAAGGTTATCTGAGTACATTAGCTGTGTTCTTCTGCAGCTTAGATTTCTATTAAGATTTGCCTTGAATCTAAATTTCCAAAATTTATCCCTTCTCTTTTCAGAGGAATTAGAGCATTCCTTCAAAGCATTTCACTTTAGCTTACTGATACATCGTCTCAACTCTGATTCCATTTTGATGTAGATTTAATCTAGGAATATAAACAAGAGATTTTTGTTTTCTATTTATATTTGAAAGATTTATATATGCAGATTCCATTAAAAACACATTCTGTTTTTCACACACATCCTACTGTGGACCAATGGATGAATAAACCTGTGTTTTTACGGTTTAGAAATTCCTTAAGACTGATTTATTTTAACAATCTGAACCTCAAGTCTAGAGCTGGATCTCAAGTACAATCCTGGAAATCTGGAATAACAGTTTATTAAGGTTTCTTACCACAGGTAAGGTCAGATCATGGCACAGATATTCTATTTTAGATTACTCATGTAATTGTACAACCTTCTTTTCATTTTATTTTTATTTTTTTTAAGGAGGAGGTGGAAGGGAAGTTTCACTGCATATTTAACTCTATCCGATTTCATTTCTATCCTTTGCATTACGTATCTATTTCTCAGTTTATTCTAGACAACTTCTGTAGAAAGTGCATTAAATAAGAGCATTTGCAATGATAAATTGTAAAAGCATTTTGCAATAATTCACAAATAATAAACTGCATAAAGAGATTTGGAAAAAAAATACTTTTTTTCTCATAGATAAATGCCCCTCCAGAATTCAGACATTCAGACATTGTACCTTACAGGACAGGTGATACTAAAAATAATTGTTTCCACTCTACAATTTATGATCAGCTAGTTCTATTAGGTTATACCACATGTGGAAAAAACATCAGCTTCTGGGAGCACGGGAACAGAAGAGTGGCCTCTTAAAGCAACACACATTTTTACAGATATGATACCAGACATCAGTTTGGACGGTGTTTATGTTTCATCATCTGACTTTTCACAACAGATCTAAGTGGAGTCATCCAGTAAATTAAAATTATACAATTATCCTTGATCAGATGCATTTTCTCTGCGTTGTGTGACTAGCATCACTTTTCTCAGAATGATGCAGTTTCATAGTTCCAGAACTTTATTTTCTAGACAGGAAAAAAGGATTATTATTCTTTATTCAACTAATAGATTTTAAATTACCCTTTACTTTTTTTTTTTCCCAAACATCTCCAAGAGATGCTACATGACAAGCCATAAAGTAATAGCAATCAACTTAGCAATAAATAAAATAAACTTGGTATTCAATTAACATACACAGTCCCTTAAATGACATAGAAACATAAAAACATCAAATCTGTTTACCTTTTCAAAGGCTAATTTGCTTCCATTTTCATAATTATTTATTTAAAGCTGTAATTTACAACAGGATTGTACTGATTACTGTATGAAGATATTCAGATTATACATATGCACACATACATACTGAGCAGGCACAGTAGCAAGTATTTATTAACTGTGCATTACTCCAAAAAATATGTTTGTATTAATTTACATGTGTATCTATACTATGACAGCCTTAGTCACATGGCTGATGATTAATTTTAATGTATACAGCTGGAAAAAAAAAATGTTTTGCATTGAATCTTAAGACCTGGAGCACACCTAAAGGATCTTCTGAAACTGTAGTGTCATTTTGGGACTTTTTTTATTTTACTTTTTTAGTAAGGTGTCTGATGTTCAACGGATGTGCCTTACACATCTTTAAATAGCAATTTTATCAACATAATAATAGTAATACGTTTCTTATCTGTTTAATGAAATTTCATTCCTCTACAGTTTCAGGGGCCAAAAAAAGTTCCAAAATGCAGTAGGGTTTATCAGTTTCTCATGTATCTTGGGGAGCAGTAGGGATGAAACAGGCATTATATACTATGTCCACAAAGTCAGTGTGTTGGAGAGTGGTGTACCGAGAAAGGAAAAGAAAACTGGTGACATAAGAAGCCTTCCAGAGATCTCCTTCTGTACCATTTCTTTCCCTATCCTTTCAAAGGTAAAGGATCTCAGTTCAAGCATTACTGTTGATTCCAAATACATCACTATATACAAAGAGATGTTGCCAGTCATGCTCTCTCTATTATTAGCTTATTTTAAAGAAGTCACAAGTCCCCAAAGTGGTCTGTGTCCTGGGAATGCTAAGATAGCTACTGTCTTCTGGCACAAGTTTGTACTGAAAAATCACTGGTATTTTCTGCTTTGGCAAAGAATTTGAGGACAGACTGAAGACTTTCTGAAGTCTTACAAGTTTCTCTTTTCAACTTTGTCCTACACATTGTTAGGACAGGCTAAATGTGGACAGGAACTGAGCATGGGACTTGTTCTGAATGAATATTCTCAAATAGAAACAGGGTTCCATTTCTCATTTACAAAAAGGCTACCTTACACCATACTGGTCATGCTATAAATGAAAGTCCTACAGTTTGTAGGACAGTTTCACTGCAGTTTGACTGTGGTCATACATCTCCTTATTCACATAGCCTAAAAGTAAAGCACTGAGCAAGAAAAGTGTAAATTATTACTTCTGGATTCTAAATATTTATGTAGTAAGAACCACAGAAGTCCTAAAAGTAATTCATTTAGTATTCAAGTTACATGAATTTATGGAGTTCAGTCATCAGAAACAATAGACATTGTTTTATTATCTAATTTTATTATCTAACTATCTAAGTTTTAATTATCTAATTATATAGAGAGAATTATAATAGAAAGGTTAAGATTAGTATGAATAGACAATGACTGAGTATATACAGTTGTGGAAACACCAGGAAGAAAAAAACAAGAGAGGGCCTAAATCATGAGCTTGCATAGATGGCACCCACAGGTGCCATCCTAGCACACACTTAGGCTGAGCTTCACAAGGCACCCAGGTGGGGACACAAAGAACGAAGTAAACCTTGATGCTCACAGAGGTGGGTCAGGGTGGAGAGAGTTATCATGGTCACTTCCTAAAGGGTTAAAAAGGTTCATCCAAAGCAAGCATATGGTTACCAGTCTAAGAAAAATCCAAGAGTTTCGAAAAGGAGGACTAAAATAAACCGCTTCTCTTGTCTCTCTTCTTCTCCTAGACTGACTACCTGGATACCACCATCTTGCTGTTTTGTGAGCATGTGCATATGAGACTGTGAGCTAGGATGAGCACAAACATTTTTGTTTCTATTTAATTTTAAAATAAAATCATCTGCTGCTTCTATAGGGCTTCTCATTGAGATTTCCTGCATTGCTACTACAATGTTGCGACATTATTTCCTTTAATTACTTTTCCTTGGCTTAATTGCAGCTTTTATTTCAATCTAACTCCATTAACTTCATTTACAGCACAGCAGATTAGAGCAGAATACATCTTGCTATACAACAAATCACAACTGCTTGATGGATACATATAAAATGATTTAGTGTATTTTTCTATTAAGAGGCACTTAAAATATGAATATATCTGGAGATTGCTGTCAATTTTTTTTCAAAATAAACCTTTTGTTAATCATCCATAATGGAATACATTGCCTTTTATTTTCTCTGATACAAACATGTTTTCTTTGGTGTATACATGTGTTTTCTGGTAAGAACAGGAAACCCTATTTTTAACCTCGGCAGAACTACCTGGATGTAAATTAGAGCTTGAATCCATACTGTATATATTTATTTTCAGAATGCAGATAATTTTAGTGTAGAAATGTCTGAGTAAGTAAAATAAAAAATGCTATTTCTTTTTTTTTTTTAATGTATTTTGCCAATCGGTATACTTAGAGATTGTACAGTGACAATCTGAAAGGCATGCTCTTCTTTCCCCCAGAGTGTATCTCTGCCAGTAAATGTTCTTAGCCAATGCACATATTGTTTATTATTCCCATCCTGCAAACGATGTCTGGGAAGATTTTGAGAGATCATAGGAAAACCCTGAGATTTGTCTCACAATCAAAATATTTGCAACCTAGATGCATTTTCATCTAATAAAACTGTTATTCCATACATAGCTCTGCAGCCACACAAGGGAAAGAGATTACAAGTTAGACCTTATTTTCTCACTTTCTTGACAGCAGTATTGCCAGCTGTATCATTTCTACCAAATCACCTCTGATGGCTAAGATTCGTCAGTTGTCATATCATATCTATGGAAATATGCAGTTTCAGACAAAAACTCTGCATTTGCTATCTCTTTTCGGATTAAATGTACCAAAATCTGAAGCCACACATATTGTTTTGGCTCTGCTATCATCAGTTTCTTTGATGAGATGTATTTCTTTGGAACAAAAACATTGTTATAGGGTAATCTTAGTTCTCAACTTCTCTTGATGTTGTGCTGTAATTCTAAAAATTAGAGGAGATATATGCTGTGAGCAGGACTGCAGCATACAATCTGAAGAAATGCTAAATCTGTAAACCATTCTCTCTTATGCTTGTAAACTGCTCTTCTCCCTCATGCCTGCTTTAGTTGAAACTGAAACAAGTACTTACTTTCAAAGCAAAGAAAATATACTTTATTATGTACAGCATTTGTTCTTCTAGTAAGACACTCAAATAATGAATAATGCAGTACTGATATCTAACTATTCATTTTTTATATTATTGTGAATAACCTTTGCTGAATATCCAGGTATAGACAGTGCAGACAAATATATAATAAGCCTTATATGTAATGCATAAGAAAGATGGGTCATCCAAGAGACATTAAGATACCTTTTTTTTTTTTCCTTTTCTGTGATGAATGGATAAGGTTGAAATACGAGTATTCTGCTCATTTGTTAAGAGAAATATGAAGACTTAACCTGGAATAATGGGTTGCCTTCACAAATTAGAGAATAAAATCTTCCACACAAAGAGATTTACTCTGTGCAAGCAAATAGCAAAACAGAAATTCACTAACACGGTATTAAAACATTATGAAGTAGTTCTATAAAAAAGCTGTGGACAGTTATCAAAATATACGAAGAGATGTCAGGCAGGATCATTAAACAGTTCATGAGCAATTCACTGGGGAAGAAAACTTCCAGAGATTCTGATTTGTCCCTTTTAATTCACTCCCAAAGTTACTCACAAACCTTTTGTTCTCAAAGTCATATTTGAAAATCGTGCTGCCCAGCTGAGGGCAGAACACACACTACGTAAATAACACAAAAATAAACCACATCAGCATGTATTAGAGGTTGAGACTGAATTGTTGCACTGAGATATATTGCCTCTGTATATCAATTAAGGCCCTTCTGCAACAAGTACTATATTAAATTATTTCAACCTTTCAACAAACAGCTAAATTGCCTCAGGAATAGCTTGGCTTGATGTTCTTTCTGCACTTACCTTTCTACAGGTAGTCAGAAGATTTTAGGGTCTGAAGCTACTGTTCCTTCCAGCATAGTCCATGAGACAAAATGAAAAGCTGCTCCCTCCTTGTTGCCTCTCTAATCAATGCTTCAGTGACTAGACATTTTTTAATCTGCAACAAGGAAAAGCTAAAGTTCTATTCGACTGACACAGAAGTGAAAACAGAGGATTTTTATATTATGAATTGGATTCAATTAACAGTTTAATGAGCTTTTAGAGAGCGGCTAAAGTGGTTGCAAAAAGCCTTCCTCAGTGTCAAACAGAAGATCTGTCTCAAAGATGTGTAAGATTAAAGCTCCATCCAGAGAAGACAATCATAAAAGCATAGTAAAGCTATGTACATTTATACCATTGTAGGTTGGCAAACCCTCCATCTTAAATTTTGTATATCTCAATGTATAGCTTCTTCTTTTCAAAATCACTCTAACCAGAGCTACTATCTGGGACATCACCATCTAAAACAGTTAATTACAACTAAAACAGGCACACTGAACATGCATTACAGTGGTCAGCACAGTTCTATCTTACATGGGAAAAATTAAAAGCTGGACTTGTTAGGCCACCAGAATGAGAAGTGAGGGGCAATCTGATTTTCGTTTGTGAATATGCAATGACAATAAACATCAAATAAGGGAAATAAATAAATACAAACTGATCAGAAATGAAGTTAGGTTAGAGATGAGGAGTTTTTAAATCACTACAGTAATCAGCCTTCTCATTGGAATAAAGGGGTAAAGGTAAATATTTGTCTTTGAAAACGGCAATTTGTAGTTTCTGCAAGGAATAAAGCCGGTCACGGCAGGTTATGCCACTGAAGAGGTTTTTCTTGATCCTTTGTCCTTCAGTGAGGAATTCACAGAAACCCACGCACAAAATACGGCATAGGGAATGCTGAGAGTCTTTAGGAAATGCTGAGGAATAAATGAGTTTATTCCAGGCAGTGCTGAAAGTCAGCCCCCAGGAGTAATGGATAAAAGACAGAAATCAAAGTCTTCAGAGTTTTCCTGTGGATTAATTTTAGGTGGGTCCTCATTTGGTTTACTAGCATTTTGGTGCTTTTCTGGATTAATCATGTGCTACATCACTTAAACTTCTGCACACTTTGTATACTGTGACAGGTAACATAACAAAGGCCAACACAGAGGCACTGCAATTCTCAAGATTGTAGCATCTACAGACTTTTGGAATGTAACCACTGATTTTTACAATTCCAGTCCTACCAGTGAACTCTTCTTGTAGGGGATGGCCCTTACAATAAGGCAATGTTGTACTTGTTTCAGATAATGGAAAACTCATGCATACAAGTTTATGTCCATTTACACAAAATCACTCTCCCTGAGAAGGAAAGGGTTTCACTTCTTCCAGCATTTGGAAAAGCTCTTTACTATCTCTTGATTCTTTATTGTATTCCATGCATCATCTGAAGTTATCATTCTCCTAATATCTGAATTTATTTTCCCTTTCAGTACCTGTTGCCAGAGCAGGGAGTTTACTGTCATCATATTTATTCCCCACAGCAAGGTAGGGCCCAACATGAAAACACCATGAATTTCTGATCCCCATAGTTTACAGGTCTGATCTAGGGTATAGCTGTTCCACACAATTCCTTTGCTACAAGCAATACTGTTCTTTTCTTGCTAGTGAGGTATATAGGATGGAGAAAGGATGGCTTCTGCTATCATTGTTTCTTCATCCTTATGCTGACCAACACAGTTTGTTTTGCTTTGCTGTCAGAAAACCTGAAACTTGTAAATTTTGCTACAGAAGATAATAATGGGGCAATAGGTTGCTTCAGATGGGTTGGTACAAAAGGAGGAACACCAGCCTTCTGCTTCTTCCTGATTACAAGCAGATTAAAAAGCAGGCATTATGAGCAGATCAAGATGTACCAATGTCATAACAATGTGTCCCTTAAAACACCTTTTAAAATATTCTAGATTTCTCTTAATCAACAATTTGAAAAAGAATCTAATGAAGACATTGACTAAAGCAGGATTTTTCTGCAGGTTGGAGCCCTCTAAAATAAGGCATGTCTTTTTATTTATTCTCAGCTTGATATGAAAGCAGAAAAGATCATTTTGATGGAGAAAGCAAATAGGTTTTGTTCTGATGTTTTCAAAATGAATCATTTAATCTTTGCCTGTTTGAAAGTACTAAAATAAAATGTGTTCTGTTTCTGGCACAAACTGTTCACCCATTTGAGTTCCTAAATACTTGTGGTCCTTCTGAAATTCATTTGATTTAATATTCCTGGAAAAAATCACTTAGCACTAATTTTTACAAGTAACAGATACAGTCAAGAGAAAACTATCCACCAAACACACCATCTTTTCTTACTGCCCCAAAATGTGCTGTAATCTCCTTGAAAACACTTGCTATTCAGATTTATTTGATGAATAGGTCTTGTTCAGGAATTCAATTTGCTAACTTATAACTTTACTCTTGATGGGGACTACGTAATCAAAGTTGCTCATTTTGCAGCCACTATAGCATGAGCTTTTTCACAGCTTGGCTACAGTAGAAAGCTTTTTATAATAAGGATCTGGTAGACAGCAGTGTACCGGATATTAGACTTGTCCCAGAGGGTCCATTCTCCTATAGCTCTGCATGCATAATGGCAGAAGAAGGATATAGCCCCTTGATCTTTAGCACAGAAAAAATAAGAAATCAATTATGTCTGACTTTCTAGCAATGTGCTGCTATTAATTACATTTAATGGTTACAAAACTCACATGTAGGCATCCTTATGAAGAAATAAAGAAGCAAAGGGCCAAGGAGCCAACATGACCGAACAGCTTTTGTATTAATAAGTATGTGTAAAGTTGCCAGAGCTGTCTTGCATACACAAAAAGTTCAGTTCAACCCCACCCAAAATCTGGAGAAAGCTTCTCTTGTTCTGTCTTTTCTTTTCTTACCAGGTTGTGCACAACTAGAGAGGAATCTTAGAAGAGTCTTGGAAAGTAAATTTGATGAATCTGTTTACCAATTACAGCATATACTTTTTTAAGCACGGAATATTGGCTTAAGCAAGTAAAAGTTTAACACTATTTCATTTCTAGAAATACTGATTTTTTATTCTACATTTTAGTCTAAATTGATAAGTATTACATTTGTTTATTTTCTATGTTCATTCTCAGATATAAAATATGAAAAATAAATATAAACAACACTTTAAAATGGAGCTCATAAAGTGCCTTTTCTTTTTAGCATAAAACTTTTATCCATTTGAGCTTCCAAATACCCATGGTTCTCCTGAAAAATATCCATTTTAATATTCATGGAAAAGAATGCATTCCTATGATTGTGTTCAAATTATTTAATCAGTATTTTTAGTGAGTGTAATTCTTAGTCAGTATTGTGATGTTTAACAGTATCAGTCAGTAGAACTAGACCAATCATTTTCACGTAATAATTTATTTGCTGAAATATGTGAGTTCATGCACTCAAACACTATCTTTGAAGTAAAGTCAAATATGCTTGAAGGGGGGGAAATTGGAAAGAGCATTAAGTTATTCTCCCATTTTCAAACATTTGAATTTTTAGGACAGATTCATAAGCGGGCATAGACACTATTTTCAGCTGGATGAGGAAGAAGATTATCAATGTAACTTTTCATTTCTCTTGCTTTGGTTACACATCTTTAAAGAAAACGTTCCTTGTTCAGCTGAGCACTCTTTACATACAAAAATCCCAGAAATATTTAGGATTGTTCCTTTGGTGGGGGGGGGGAGAAAAAAAAAACAAATGTGGTCAGTACTTCTTCCATTTTTAAAAAATATCACTAAGCAAACAGCAACCAGACACAGCAGTCTACTCCATTCTTTGCACACTTAATGCCACTTACTCTTATGACTGAGGTCCTTGTGGACCAAATGGAGACATTGATATAGGAGCTACCTTCTCTTCTTCCAGAACTTCTACTAAATTTCTATTCCCAGCAGTGACTGTGATTGAACTGGTAAAGGAAAGCTCTGATGCAGGCAGTGAGGAGTGCTTAGCAAAGTATAGCAGCTGGGCTAATCTTCTCCCTAAATTTCACTGCTCTTAGAGCTGCTTTAATTACAACAGACTCAAAACCAAGAGGGAACTCCTGGGTCACTGACGTTAGTCTGACGGTATCACAAGCAACGAGGCTTGTATCATACATCTCTGAATAATGTCTAATGGGTTTTGGTAGTTTAGAGGACAGGGTTTCCTTTTAGTGAACCATTAGTTACGCTAATTCCCAACAAAACATCATATATCAAAGCAGCATATATCAAATAAACAATATATTTCAGAAAGCATTTAAAAGGAGTCCTTCTTATAAAACCAAAGGTAAACAAAGCCATCCCCATTTTCTACGCTTTTTCTTGGGATTTTGGACTATTGGCTCGTAAGAAACGTAGGGTTTCTCTCACTGAATCAAACTGGCTTTTCTCTGCCATGATCAGTGCCTCTCACCTCTTCTTCAGATGCTGTTTGTGAATCAAAAGAGCATGACTTCGAACAGACTGGAATTTGCTAGGAAGTAATTGCAGCTTTTCTCTGCTACTACAGGGCTCTTAGGTTAATGGCATGGTTCATGCATTCCATGTGCATTTAACCTAGACCTTTCCTCATTCAAGCCTTAGGCTACCTCAGAAAGTCCAGTCTAACATTTACAGCTGGCCTGTAAAATCCACTGTTACAACCATACACTGGACACATGCCCAAACTGACACTGGCTTCTGGCTTGGAGAGGTAGATGGAGATATAACTTTGTGTCAGCTTGCATAGTCCACTTTCAGCATGTGTCCTTCACACCTGGAGAACTACAAATTAGCAAATCCCACCAGGAACCCCTCTTTCTGCATGGACAATTACTTTCATGGGCACAAAGGCAAAGCAAAAGGACTAGACTTTTATCAGAAGCAGAAATACAGAGGGCTTTTAGGGCTTACAGAGGGCACATCTTAGCGCCATCTTGAATCATTATAATAGGCATTTATTTGGCCCACCCCATGAATAAAAAGATGCTTTATCTTTTTTTTTTCTTTCTTTCTTTAATTATTCCAGATGCCCTGCTATGTTCTAGGTTTATGACAATAAAGAGAACAAGGACCCCATTTGGACCTCATCCTACCTCTTCCTGAGTGAGGACAGAACATTAATTTTGCATGTTGGCATTACTCTAGGACTCAGTGCATGAAGATAGTTTGGCAGAAAACTGGTATATAAAAAAAAATCTCTCGTTGCTTTCACAATTGTTCAATCTTCACCTTCAGTAATCCTCTTTAAAAGCATTATTGCTTTAAAATCTTCAGGATTTCTGTATCTGCAGGAAAACTGTATCTTTTGATAAACCACAAAAAAATGTCATTAAGAAAATAAGGATAGTGCGAGGCTGGGGTAAATATTTCAGGAAGAAGCAAATTCTGAAATGAGAAAGAGTTGAAGACAGCGGAGCTTGGGGAGCTATTGGGAACGGGAAGGTCTCTGGGTTAAACAACCACTTATATTTACCCCTGAATACATATAACCTATACCAATCCTGAATGATATTATTTATAACTGAGCTCTGATTATACACAGGAAAATGTGGTAAAGTTTTTTTAATTATTTTTAATTTGGACACTCAGTCTGACAATCCCAAGAAACAGCTAAAATTCTCTGCATG
The DNA here is from genome assembly GCF_964211835.1 of Anser anser. Taxonomy (NCBI): domain Eukaryota; kingdom Metazoa; phylum Chordata; class Aves; order Anseriformes; family Anatidae; genus Anser; species Anser anser. The sequence continues at coordinate 31,221,837 of NC_139721.1, read as the reverse complement.
TAAATTTCTACCCTTAGCTAAATACCTAGGGATGTTCAGGGAAGAATTAATTGGAAGCAACGAAAAAAAAAAGAAAGAGAAAAAAGAGAAGAGTTTCAGTGCCCCAGTGAATAATTTATAGCTGTTTCCTTTTCAACAAAGGGAATGTTGAATGTTTTTGACAATAGCAGGTACATAATTGTTTTATGCTGGGGGCATTTATTGTAACTCATTCATTATATCATCTTGCTAGTTTTCATGGCATGCATTTATTTGTTCTCTTAGTGGAACAATTTGAATGACAACTAGGAGAAATAGTGGGGGACAGACAGTGAGAAATGATGTGTTAAAAGACTTAAACCAGTTTGATAGACAGCCTGAAAACACCATCAATACCAACAACACCATCAGCACAGAGAGAGTGAAAGGCCTAGATCCAGTGGCTGTCTTAGTCTGAGAAATGTGCTTTTTTTTCAGAACTATCTTTTTTCATTGATTTCAGTTAATTTGGGTCAGAAAGGAGACTATTATACAATAGAAAGATTAAGACTGTGAAAGGGGGAAAAAAAGACAGCATATCAAAAAATATGAGAAAATCTTGAGAGAAACTCAAATCAATGAACTTCCTCCAAAGAAATAACTAACCCTAGAAGTTCGACCCAGACAGTGAGACCATATATCAGACACAAGTCTGAGGTTTTTGTGACCCTTGTCATTGGGAAAACATTTTAATTACATTGAGTCATTTCCCCTCTAATTTTTTTTCAAGTTGTAAAAACTGAAAATACTCTGCATTCTTTCCTCCCCGATCTTTCCATCTGAGAAAATGTAATTGTAAGGAATGGCAAAAAGACAATTCATATATATTAAAACATACAAAAGGCTTCTTCTAATGATCAAGTTAAATCACTAGGTGAATTTTTAAAGGTATAAACCAGTATCATTTCTGTGACCTTAATGATGCTAACAGAACTTACACTAACTGATCTAGCAAACTTACTAAAGTCTATTATTATTATTATTACTACTACTATTACTGTTATATCACTGTAAACTGTAAATCTAGTTTTGCTATCATATATATAGACATAGATATAAATATAAATATATTTATGAATTATCTACTCACGACAGTTAATATTCTTCCCGAGTTGTATTAATTTATAAATGGGTCTCTTAAAAACTTGACCATTGCCAAGCAGCATTACTGTTTCCTAATAAAGAAACAAGAACACAGACAACTATTTAGCACAGCAGGCACAGTGCTCTTCTAGCTGTGCTCCAGCAACCATCTTCTCTTGATTCCCTATCCTTCTCCAGTCCTTTTTGTGAAACGGGATTGTGGTGTCTTATACAGCTTAACTCATTAGTTCTGTACGACTGTCAAATGATTATATCTGATGTGATATTTTTCCATTTAGTTAACAGCCAGAAGTATTCCCAAATTTGAACATACATCAGGAGACATTCCCATTGTCTCCTATTTCTTTGAATCACAATGCCCCTGTGCTTTAGCCTTTGAGGATTTTGCACTAGATTGCTACAACTTTTGATTTGATTTCAGCAGTTTTCCATATAATACTTGGTTTTATTTGAATAAATTAAATGGCATAAAACAGAAAAATTGGACATTGAGAAAGATGGATTTGGCATGCAAAAATACAGAAGTGTGTTACATGTGAGTACCCATGACAAAGAAACACTCCTAGAGCGATTCCCCCACTTCAAGGACAAAGGACATCTCTAAAATACTATCAAAATCAGTGAAGGGTTTTGACCCCATAGAATACCAAATCAGTAGAGAATTGTTTCTTATGACCATGTATGTGTGACTACATGCATGTACCCTTCTTATATTCTGTCCAAAATATTTCTATGTGTCTTCCCTCCAAAGGAAAAAAAAAGGCCCTGGATGCATCCAATGTTATGAATCACAACCATCTGTGTTGTAGTGCAGTGTCGTAAGTTATTGTTCTTGTCCCCGCATATCCTTTCTCCCTCTTCACTGCTGAGCTAATTCTGCCAACAGCATCTACAGTTCATATGGGCCTAATCCAAAATCCACGCAAGTCAAAGTCACACCACTGACTACAATGGAGTTTGTAAACTTGAGAAAAAAACAGACAGTGACTTTGTTGAGTTAAAGGGCACAATTTGGCTTTTTTGATTCACACAAAACTTTCACTGTAATAAAGGGTGGGCAGGAAAAAGTAATAATAGCTCAAAAAAGGAAAATATTAAAGTTCTCAAAGAAATTAAAGAGGTAAGAAATATTACTGTAGAAGAGCTTAAATCTAGGCATCTCTTGATGTCTGAATAATAGAAAGTTTGCACCCTCCCTGAAAGTGTCTGAACCATCTAGACCATACTGTGGCTAGACTGTGACATGCCAGGATGTTAATGAGGGTCAGGCTCTTCCCCTCCTCTGAAATCTGTAGAGTGTGGTGAAGATGTCACGTACCCTGTGTCAGAATACTAGTTATCCTGTGTCAGAATACTAGTAATGTGAATGAATGGTAAACTTCATCTTCAGAAGCAAGATAGGACTATGCTTAACTGCTTGTTTAGATACATACAGAAGACTAGAATCTTAACAGAAAATCCTCATTCCCTTAAAGTTAATTGGAGTCTTGCCACTGACTTCAGTGTGGCCAGAATTTCATCGACGGGCTTTAATAGGACTGACTATCCAAATAAATAAAGCAAGGGGGATTTGGCTGTCAGTGACCTATGTAAGATCTCACAGTCAGCAATAAAATCCAAAGCGACTAACTCAGAACACTATTCTGAAACCACAAACTTCCTCCCCAAACCCAAAAATACAGGACGTTTTGATAACATAAGAGCAGTAAGTAGAGGAACAATGAAAGAAATGGAAAGAAACCCTACATATTTAGCCAGTTATTGTCAGAGCTGTAATATTTAGAATTTGGTATCTGTCATCTTTTAACCTCTCTCACATATTACTTTTATTTCATTTAATTTTCTTGAAGTTTCAATTATTTTTTTTGGTTCATTTTCTTTTAAGGAAAACGGAGAAGGAAAATAAAGTTTTGAAGTTCAATATAGTTTTAAAATGGCTGTTAACTGTTTAATATCAACAGCAATTTTATCAACTAAAGGCATTTGATGCTTCCTGTTTCAGGTGTTAATTCTTTCTGATGAAACTAAGTTTTATGATTTTACTGATATTTTTTTCTAGTTGAATTCTAGCACAGCTGAGTGTTTGGTCACAGTACCTGAAGGAAAGAAAAATCACCCCACATCTACAACTTTTAGCTCAGGAAGAAATATTTTGGATAATCATGAGTGAAATAGAGGATAACAATGAACATGTTTTTACAAAATAAATTATAGAGAGTGCTACTAACTTCCTGTAACAAATGTAATATATGCACTACATGTGCGTACACATGCACACATATATGCATGTGAATATATGCATGTAGATCTTCAAAAACAGAATGCACTTTTTGGCGAAGGAAATCAAAACACTCTTTTGTTTAAAGACTACATGATTTTCTAACCCTATCGGCTACAGTTACTATACTGAAATTTAGTTAGATGCCTAGTGCTCTTGCTTATGGATCTAATGCAGTATTTTTTGGATTCCTATTCAAACCATCTGTTTTTTTTATTCTAATGTATCATGCCATAATTCCATGTAATTATGGGCACCCAGTCTTCCAAGACAAACAGCTGACACCTGGAGACATGTAAGGAATAACTCATAAGTTAAGGTTAGCTGCCCAACTCTCATTACAGTGACATTTAAAGTATATTCTGTGAAGTTCAAGTTAAACCAAAAACGTTATTCAGTGGTTCTTGGATTCAGAAATAAACATACAATAGGCTAGACAGAGATTGTCAGCCTGTCATTATAATACTGGCTGTTAACAACCACAATTAAGGAAGACTACATATCAATTATTATTTGTCTGGAACATGAACTTCCCTAAGCATGAAAGGAAGTGATGCAGCCTGTATTACTGTCTCCACTCTTCAGCTAATTAGTGCTGTTTTTAATGGCTTCATCTGCCCAGGATCAATTGTCTAATGGGGAACAGTTCTCTGTCAGTTAATAAGGTGAGGAACTGTATAATATGATTATGTCTGGCTCCAAAATAGTGCTTCAAACAACACTAAAACAATCATGTGATGGAATAAATAGACTGAAGCAGGACTGCCAGATAATTCTGGAGCAAGCAGAGCGTTCCAGTAAGGGTACAAATATCTGATACAAGAATGTGCAGCACACTGTAAGGAAAGTGTAGGACATTGTCTAGAAATGCTGGAAGTTTAATTAAGAGAAGGACCCAGTGGCAGTATGTGTTTAAACTGGTGTTTAAAGAACATTAGCATAAGGAATGTGAAAGGGAAGGGCTCCATTTCCAAAAATACTTGCTGCAAAAATAAACTGCTTTGTGGTTGTCCTGCTTGGAAGAATGTGCATTTTAAACTTTCCATTCAGAAAATGCCAGCCAGTACTGAAAAGGGTAAAAAGCAGCTTGATGATATATACTCTGTGTGTCTCCAGGCTGCAAAATGCAGTTTATATATACGCACACATACATCATACCTCTGATGCTGCAGGATAATTGGATGTTCTCCTTATGGTCAGCTATAGACAGTTTGGTAGATTATTGCTCATCATGATGGAGGCATTGGACAACTCAGCACTGCTCTGCACAAGGCAAAGCCAGGAGGTACACAAACAGCTGTATGACTTCAGATGACTTCTTTCTACTACAATTGATCACCATTACCCACAGGCTAATTGGCATTGTTCTTGGCATTTACAAAAAAAGATTATGCCAAGCCCTTATAAAAACAAAAAGCAGACTTTGTGGTATAGGAAATAATGAAGCTTTATAATTAAGCAAGCATAGACGTCATTGACTTTCCTGAATTCAGGCAGGAGGGGAGAGCAGTTTGTGAAAGCATTAGTGTAATATCCAAAACATGCTTTTTTTTTTTTATTCCAGACCTAATTACCTCATCTGCCTTCTTCAGTAATGTCCAGTTTTTCCTTTGCTGTCCTTTGAATCACTGTTTCCACAAGAGATACAGGCTACACTCCCTGAGAAAGAAAAGAACATAGCCAAGTAACAAAGAGAAAAAAAAGGGGTATATTTAATAGAAGTTCTTTTAACGAAAGAGCTTCTCTCAAACTCTTGAGGTCTGCACCTCTGCACTCAAATCCATTAAAGGAAAATATCTGTAAAGATTTGCCCCTCCTTTCACAGCTGACTTAAACTGTTTGAACATAAATCATATACCTCAACACACAATTGCCTATGCAGTTTTTATGCCCACCATGGTAAGAAATCACCACTTCAGATCTTTGGATCTCAATAAACCCAGACTTCGCTATGCAAACTGCATTGTAATCCTGTTTGAACCTATTGCCTCTAGAAAGATCATTGATAACAACATTAGGTGTCTAGCCCTTGCCTCTCCTCTGACTGAGCTGGAAGGCCAGTATCTCCCAGAAAACCATTTCAATAATTTGGACAGTAGAAATCCTACCAGTGTTTCAGGGCTCCACAGCTAAAAAGTCTGGTTTCTCACTGCGCTGTATTTATACACACAGGGAGATGAAGAGTAGTCCGTCATCACAACATGGAGACCACTTCTGTTAGACTACTGGGAAAAAAAAAAAAAAAAAAAAAGCTTCTTTTTTTCAGAAGTGGTATGTGTATTGTAGTGTTGTATATTTGTGCTGGGGAAAAGAAAGGTCACACTGCTTTTCGAAGCGCTTAGCTATAATACATTGAAGAGAAATGTTGCTCTTACACAGAGTACTGCAAGGATAGAGCTTAAGCTTTAACCTGTACTGGTCAGAACACATCAAACATAAAAGCATTGCACAAAGACTGTAACAACTCCAAAAAAAAAAAAAAAAAAAGAGTTGATAATCATTGCTATGGGGCAGCCCTGTGAAGCCCATATTTCTAGAAAGAAGAAGGCATTTGCATTCCTTGAACAGAACAGAATGGAACCGAACAGAACAGAAGAGTCAAAGGTTAAATGTGTGAGAGAAAAAGAACAATTTTTTCTGTCTGAGTTACATCACTCAAGAATGGATATAATTTTCAGCAGATGGACTACCTCATTCTTATTTTTACTTTCTATTTCTGGTTCAACTCACTTCCAACCAGCACTTCAGATTATTGTGGACAAGTGGAATTTGCATCCAAGGTGAGATTTTAGCTGTTGCACATGGGAGTGTCAGTGACCTGCCTACTTCTCTTTTGCTAACTGCCACAGCTTAGAAAAGAGAAAGATCTGGTTGGTACTATCTTAGGTTCCTCTTTAAACTCACTACTGAGGACAATTTCTTGGTTTTTTTTTTTTGTTTGTTTTTTTGTTTTTTTTTTCCCTTAAAATGTGCATTACTGCAAATAGTTACAGCGTGGACAGTCCAGGACTCAGTCAAGGCAGAACTGCAGTTACTCAGAGCTCTGTGATGCTATAAAAATATCTCTGATTCTCAGAGATACATTCTGAGATCCATTTCTTATGCATAAATATATGCTTAATCTTCAACAAACAGTGAGAGAGATTTGAAAGAGAGATGTCCTTTTGGAGTGGTACACAAAGAAGCAGTTTTGAATGGGAAAGAAGGTGGGGAGAAGTGCATTAAGGAGGGGGGAGAAGTTTTAATTGTCTCCATTTTCAAAATGTGCCTTTCCATTGTTGCTGAGTATATTTGCTTAAGTAACAGGTAAACTGGGAGGCATCAGCATCAAACATGTTATTTAAAACTGCCTATTGGACAATTTATTGTTAAAATAAAATTTATTGTTAAAGTGTGCTTTCTGGGACAAATTAAAGAAGTTTAGTTATCTTGAGGTTCCAGGTACTTTTAAAAGTACATTAACAAATATATGCAGAGGGATTAGGAAACCAGCTACTTGTTTTAACAGGAATTATTTTTTCTTATGGAAAGACTTGTTAACCTGATATCTTCTCTCTCATACTCTCTCATATTGCCTTTCAACATTTTAAGGAGTTGGTTAAAAATAAAAAAAAATAAATAATAATAAAAACAAGAAAGTTAAGATTGACCAGCCATATGACAATATCAGTTAATGATTACATTTTCCTAATGAGATTTATGGATTTAGCTTAGGCAGTTTGCACTTTGAATAGGAAGTGAAAGTATTTTTTATAAGCCCAAAAGATTCATCAACAAAATGTGTGGCAGAAGCACTTGTGCTTTTATTATAGAATAAGGAAGAACATGCTAAATAAATGGATGCACTTTTGTTGAAGGCATTTGAGGCCTAAACATTCCTTCTTCAGAATCAGATTTTCTAACACTGATTGAACAGAAATTTTGTTTTTCAATACAACAGTGCTTCGCAAATACACAGAGGAAAGGGTTTGTGCTGGGCCAGCAAATGTTAACATGAAAAAATGTACAAGATGTTCTTGCAGAAGAAATTATAAACCATGGACCAGCTTCGAGAAAGGTAAAGCAGCAATCATTTAGGCTAATCTTTTCTGCTGCACTGTTGTCCAGGTTCTTAAGTGAAACAAGAAGCGTTGTGATTGAAATTCATACAAACTTTTTTTTTTTTTTTCTAAAAGAAAACACAAGAAGAACGTGCTGAAAGTTCATGTCATTTTAATTCAGAACTATAGCCTCCATTTTGGAGGAGAACCTAAGGATTCTCTCATCTGATGTGGATTCACACTCTTTGAGATTTAAACTTGACTCCAGCCTACAGCCTAATGGTATTTCTGTTGGTATCTTCATGACAAAAAAAAAAAAAAAAAAAGAAAGAAAAGAAAAAAAAAGGAAAGAGAAAAAAAAAAAAAGAAAAAAAGAAACATCGCCCTCTGCATAGCTGAGACCATGAGGAATTCAGCATGTGGCAAAGGCCCCATCTTTGAGAGGAGCAACACAAAACTCAACAGCAACAACGCAAGACCCAGGAGCAGGCTATTCCTCTGGCAGCACAACTGACGGTGACTTAAGCTAGCTCATCAAGAATTTCTTCTTCAAACTATATTATAGGTTAGAAACACATAATGGAAGCTCATGAGGCTCAGTTCCTTCACACAGCTCCTTCACTGATTGCTGTCAGGAAGGAGTTAACAGGGAAATGAAAGGGCAACACCTATGTTTGAAGGTGGTGCTCACTTACAAATAGAAGACAGCAAATCTTGCTTCTTTTGAGTGCTTTTACTACCCTTAGAGATGAAAAAGACAGTTGGTGCTTACATAGAGTGGAAATCACCAGTATGGAGCAACTAGTCTCACATTGACGAGAAGAGAGTTCTGTCTAGGTGGTACCTTCCAGTTGCTGGTATCAACACTTCATAGTGTTCCAGTGACTTGCAGATTAATTCTCTGAGGGCAAAGCATAAGTTTTTGACAAGTAGCAGGAATGGCTCAGTCCCCCAGAAGAGTGGAAGACAGCATGACTGCCACCCTCCTAACTCTGTATTTGTGATGGGTTCGCCCCAGCTTGCAGACCAATTCCCACCCAGCTGCTTGGTCATTCCTGCCTCCAGCAGAACAGGGAGAGAAAATACGAAGAATGAGAACAAGAAAGCTCATGGGTTGAGATAAAGGCAGAGTGATCACTTAACCGATTACTGTCACAGGCAAAAGAGAGTCAACTTGAGGAAAATTAACTCAACTTTTGACAAGTAATTTATATACATTTAATTTCTAATTTGGTTATTGAGAAGTAAAAAGACAATGATTAAAACACACAGAAAACACCTTAACCCCTTCCCAGTCCCAGCTTGACCTTCACTGCCGACTCCTCTCCTGCCCTGCTATCGCCGCAGGTTACACCCAGGCCCTTCGGCAAGGTGCCAGGCAGCACATGGGTGGGCGGCGGGGGTAGCTGTCAGTCTGTGGCAGTCTGTCTCTGCTGCTTCTTCCTCCACACACTTTTCCCCTGCTCCAGGGCACTGCTCCATGAGCTGCAGTGTGGACATCTGCTCTGCCACAGAGCAGCTCCTCCTCATCCTCCTTGTTCTCTGACCTTGGTGTTCCTTCTGCTGCTTCTCACTCTTTTTGTTCCCTCTTTCTCTCTACATCCTGCCATTTTTGTGCTTTCTAAATGTGTTTTCTTACAGGTGCCGCTAGCAGCTGTGCCTCAGAAGGGGTGGTTGGCCATGGCTGGAACTGGGTGGAACCAGCTGTGTTGGCATGGGGAAAGCCGTCCTCACAGGGACCTCTCCTCACAGGGACCGCCCTGCAGCTGCCACTGCCAACACTGGGACACCGACACCCAGTACAGTGTCACATATTCTACCTGTAAAAAGGATATTGCAGCCCACCTGTGCTGACATGCATGACAAAATCCTCATGAAACTCCCCGAAAGCATGACTGGGCACTACCTGAGCTCCAAGAAAATCCTGAGAAAGTAAACCCCAAAGTAAGGTTTCACATGGGGAAGAAACTGCCCAAGTGGCAAAATGATTGTGTGCAGTTTGTTGGGATCAACAGTTTCATTAACTTGGAACTCGTTGCCTTCACTTTTGCTGTTTCACAAAATAGTAGGCTTGTGTTCCTGTATTGCTGAGTGATGTGTGACCCAGGGGATACTCTGGAAGTTGCTTTGCTTGACACGTCCAGAGTCAATAGCTACTGTAGGACAGATCCTTCTCTGCTGTGCGCAAAACAGCTGAGTTACACCTTGGTCTGACATGCCATTCTTTTAATTCTCCCAGATTTCTGGGAGGAAATGATTATAATCCTCCCTCTTTAGGCCAACCAGCAAATACTTTGTATGCACAGCTTTTTGTTTAAGGATTTTCAGTTAAAAATTAGGGACAAGCTGTGAAACCTCCTGACATTAAGCCAATATGCCTTAGCCTTGTCTCCCTCAAATAGTGAAAACGTACACATGAAAGCGTATTGTGCTTCTTCATGATATTTGGGATTTTCTGTATTGTTTCCCACTCTTCACTCTCCACCTCTAAGGAGGCTTCCCTGTTGTGGGTGCTTTTGGTACCAGAATGGTCATTCTTCATTCCTTTCAGAATTCCCTCCAGGAAGAGAGGGCCTTTATGAAGAGCATCAATGTTCAGAACTTGACAGAATTAAGCAAAGGCCCCAAAGTTTTGTTTGCATTGATTCACTCCAATGGAAAAAAAGTATTTTGGATGGTGTCACTGTGCCGCCATTTCTCTTTCAATATCTCAGTGAAAAGCTTTCTATCAAGGACATTTCCTAAGGTAGGACAGGTTTCTACATGTATTGTAGACTAGCTACTAAAAATGATTTTAAAATTATGATTAGTGGTAATCAAGTCAGTTTAATAATTATGGTCCAATTCAGGAAGGTATTTAGGAAGTGAATCAGTTGAAGGCAGTGGTGTATAAGTACCTAATTCCTATACAGGTGATTAGATGCCTTTTGCTTTCCTTTGCTCGCTTGATATAGTCCCTGGCCAGAGCTCAGGCTTCTGTTGAAGGATGTTTCTATGCTAGGCAGCACTTAAACATAATAAATGACATAAGCAAAAAATAAATAGTAAGATATTAAATATTAAGACAAACTTTCTAGGGACTAGGTAGTGAATGACTGAGAACAAATTACCTGGAGGAGCTGAAGAGACTCCAACATTGGAAAATTTATGAACAGATAGGCATCTCTCAGGACTGGTATTGCTGCTGCTGTCCTGGATACAGAGGACAGACAAAGTAGCTTTTGCTCTCATGCCTACCAATATACTCCCCTACCATCCTGTTCCATAAGAACGACCCAGCTGGCAATTTTATGTGGTCAGTGGTTTGCAGGTAGCTCACAAAACAGAATTACACAAACCAGGGTGTTAACTGCATCTTGTTTACTTTCTACTAATAGTCTCAGCTTGGTCAATATCTTGATCAGTTAGAAAAAAAAAGTTTCTCATGTAAAAGCAAAAGTGCTAAACTGCCTGGGAAGGCAAGATAATCTGGATAATCCTAATTATTTTACTTCTATTAACCCTCCGGATATATACTGCTGTTTGATTTGTGTGACAGGATGGAAAAATCATACTTGTCTAATAAATAATTAAGAATATTAATTATTGTCGGAAGGAAGGAAGGAAGGAAGGAAGGAAGGAAGGAAGGAAGGAAGGAAGGAAGGAAGGAAGGAAGGAAGGAAGGAAGGAAGGAAGGAAGGAAGGAAGGAAGGAAGGAAGGAAGGAAGGAAGGAAGGAAATCTCTCAGTGTCTCTCAGCTGTCACGGTATGATTGTAGGTTAGCAGTACTTGAGCCCTGATCCTTTTAACAACGGTTGGCTGCTCCCCCTTTCTCATCTCAAGTGGGTAAGTTGAAAGTCTGCCTCTCTCCCATCCCTCCCTCCTTTGTGTCTGAATGTGCATGGGAATAAAGCGGAGGTGGGGAAGGCTTTCAGCTGTAGCAGTGTGTGCAGGAGGAATGGAACAGCCCGTTGTCAGCAGGAAGCCACGGTGTCTTCCCTGGTGCCAAACACCTCTGAGAATGCTCACAGGATCCTCCTCACTGCTGTCCCCTCCCGAAATCACACTGTCCGCTCCCTCAGGCCCCTTGCCCCACCGTGGGTCTATTTCCAAACTGGATGAACTGAAAACTTTTTAAAGTGCTAAAGAAAGTCAGTGACGAGGAGCAAACGAGGTTTAGGTTTGATTTAGGTCCTGTTGTTATAGAACTTTCAGGTGGAACAACCAAACTCAGCAAGGACCAAGCTGTGAGTGATCTACACATAGGAACAGCTTCACAAATCTCTCTATAGGTCACTAGCAGTTTAACAACTGCATGCAATTATTTAGATGTATAGTTTATTCCTGCATAATTTATGCAGATCCATTTTCAGCTATTTTGCCCAAATACAAAATAATAGTTTCATGATTACAGCATCATCAGGGGACATCAAAGCACTCCACCAGTATGATTCACATCCCCATTAACGATAATGCACAAGACAAATGTGATTCTTTATTAGGTTAATTCTATTTTGCCCATTTTGCAGATGAGTAAGTGGGAGCACAGAGAGGTTAAGTGATTTGCCCCAGGTCAGAGTGAAATCTGGAAGTAAAAACAATGTGTGAGTATGGCCTAAAAGCCATATAGATTACAATTAAATAATGAGGTATTTAATAGTGAAGAAATTCTAAAAACTAGGGCTTCATACCCCACCTAAGGACGGATTTAACAGGTAATCTCAAATTCCTCATAAATTTTAAACTTCCTGTGATCACTAAATAAATCTGGTGAATGGAAAGAAAAACAAGAAAAAACTTTTCTTTGCCTCTCTAAAAAGCAGGTAAGAGAGGAAAAAGCGCTGCTAAAGTTGCAGCAAAGAGAAATGATCTGTCCTAAAATGACACTGCTTTTTTTTACAATGCCCTATCTCAAATGTCCTTAAAAAACAAAAGCGACACAAAGCAAAGCTCTGTGGTCTGCAGGGAAGTAAAAGTAAAGGAAAGATTTGTTCTTTAAATAACAAGGTTTAACTGAGCTCCCTTTATTTGACCCATTAATAAGGTGGATTCAATTAACTCAGTTTTAACTTAAGGGTCAGTAACAAATAAATTGTTAATTGCTGCTTCACCAAATAAGAAAGTTTCTAATAAATGCCTGCATAACTAGAAATATTGCAAAAAGCACTATTTTTCTGGTGTAAGAGTACTTTCAAAGCAAGCCTTAAAACACACTGGAAAAAAATATATATAGTAAACTAACACCAATATGCAAAAATGCAGATAGCTCATAGTTTTGAAACTACCAATGTTTTCCATATTTGTATTTGGTTTTCCTTTGAGGATGAAAAGCTAAGCCAAGTTTCTATCTTCATCCATTTAAATGAGCAGAAAGTTTAAATGAGCCCACATGCTTCATATAACTGTGAAATAGTTAACTGGGCTCAGTTGTTTAGCTTGAAACTGAATTTTTAAAGTTTCAGTCACAAGAGACTGAGCAGTACAGAAACTTCCACTGCTGAATAAAAGTTAGTATTTATGATGCATTAGAAGCTGAAAAAATATAGAAGAAACAGGCACTAACTCCTCCTATGTTTAAACTATCTAAAACGTCCCATTAGATCCATAAGAATTTGTCATTACTTGAAGCAAACCTTTTATCATATGGTAGGAAAAAAGTCCTCTGATCAGAAAAAGTCCCTTCTTTTATCCCGTGTTTTAGTGCTGAGAAATGACATGTCCTTTTGCTGATTATGCAGGTGACAGGAAACATAGCACCATATGAAAAAGGTCAAATATACCCCTTGACTTGGGAGTGAGGGAACCTCATTCCCAGCACGCAACCTTTTTTAACGCCATCTTCACTTCCTTTGTTGCTTTTTACAAGGAATCAAATTCTGGAATTTCCTGACAGTGTTTTCACATTATTTCTATGTGCATTTTAGTCGTTATCTGTTCAACTGTATTGAGAACTTCTGGCCCTGTATGGTTGCAAAATTAACCACTCGACACATCATTGATGCATTGCTATGGTCGCTAATGCTAGGCAGCTCAGTGCTGCAGACTGAGGGGGTAGAGAGCAGGATTCCTTGGAGTGACATGTTTAAAAGGCTTTGTCTAAATGATTCTTCCAGAAAGCTCAGCCTTCTGTTTGAATAAACATATTCTTTCCCAGAGGGACTGGGTGTCAGCCAGATCTTATCCACACCATGATCAAAAGTTGTTCTCTACTGACAAGCCAAGAATCGTCTAGCCAACATTATATATATATATATATTAGAATATGAATTTTCAACAAAAAGTCTCCTTGTCAACAAAGGAAGGGCATTTTGTCATGAACTCCCAGAATAATAGTCTCATTCATCAGGAAGTATTGAACAGTTCAGCAATATACTCAGTACAGCCATGTTGTTTTTCTTGTATCTCATTTTCATATCTCAGATGAGCTCAGCTTCCTCTGATTCACAAAGCAGGGAGATCTACAAGGAGGCAATGGCTTTTTATATTCCCTTTCTCCCTTAGCTAATCCACTTATTTCAAGGGGATGCTTATAAAACTGCTCATACAATCTATCCAATATTTTTGTTAGCTTTAGTTTCACAGCTGAAACAGTAGAGGCTAATAATGTTTTCTAGGTATTCTTGATGTCCATTCAAGCAATGTATGAAAGACTGTGAACCTTCCCATCCCAACATATGTTTATGAATCTGCTGTAAAATTAGTGATGTTATTAAGTTACCTGGCTCAAATTTAAAAGTAAAGTAAATAATCAAGCTCATTACCTTTGAAACTAATGATAGCCCATTTTACCTCCATTTTCCTTCACTAATAATTTCATTGGAATAAAAGTTAGTTGCTAAGTGTAATGTCAACATCAGTTCTAGAAACATTGCTGTTTGAATTATAAGAGTGTTCTATTAAGTTAAAAGAAGGGAACTGATCAAAACTGAAATATGAAGCAATTAGATTACTTTAACATGATATATCTAATAAAATAATTTTATTTAAAGTTCAAAGATAATTTTTAAAAGCAGAAAGCAATTATTCATTACACACTGAAAGATAAAGGCTTACAGACTAATGTGTATTCCTAGCTTTTGCAAGATATATTCTCACTTCTTGCTACTTGATGAATGGGAAAAGGGAATGTATCAGTTATTTGCATTGTTGAAACTATTGAACTATGTTTTCTGATTGAAAATTTTTTACAAGAAGTATACAATTTCTAGAGGAATACTTATTGAAAGGCCCAAATTTTTTGCACGGTGTTTAGCTGTAGGCAATAATGCATATTAATTTCTATAATGTCAATTGTTGCTTTATGCATTTCAGTACAGAGCTGCAGCTGAGAAAAACTATTGAGTCCACTAAGCAAAGATCCAAATAGATACAATCAGTAACTAAAACAAAATGATGCATGCTGGGGTCAATGCAATCTCATAGTTTGCAGTTAATAAGTTCACTCATTTCATGCTATAACTGAAAGAGAACAGAATACGCCAGCTGATATACCTCACTTGCATTAATGTGCTTGTTGTTTTTTCAACTTAACATTCCAAATATCTGGAGCTACTCTTTGCAGAAAGAACTGTAGAATTTTTAATAATTATTAACTATAAATTATGGTGGTTTATGTTCTTTTTAAAAAATTAAATCAGAAATGTTAATTTTCCAAAAACAGTAACATTAGCTTTTGCAAAACATTATTCACTCCATTTTGGATTTTCAGTAGTATATGACAACTCAAGACACTTCATATCAGACTTTCAGATGAGAATACATATCTATAAATGACATGAGAGTTGTTCAAAATTGTCCCTCCTACTGCAAATAGGATTTGCAAATACTGCAAACATATTTCCACACATTTCTCTCAACCTATGCTGGGTTTATACTAATATTATGAACCCTAAGGATTTTGCCATTTAAATGACTATATATACTTATATATGTATAAATATAAATTAGACATTTCACAAACATATCGCAAAATTTCTATTCCCCACTGAAAGCCATGCAAGAACTTGTTACTGTCACAGATGGAACCTGGAAATATCCTGTTATCTTCTCTTTTATCTTCTCTTTTCTTTATTGATTGATTGGACAAGGAATTTGGACAGCTTCTTACACTTTTCATAATCAGTTCTTTTTTACTTTAATGCACATAATGCTATTATTATTAGCTATTATTAGCTTTAATGCTAATGCTATATGCTATTATTAGTTTTAATGCTAACACACAACCAGAAGAACCAAATATTCACTTTCATTAAGCCTTTTAGGTCAGATTTTATAGCAAATGCAAAACAGCTTTCTGAAGTTGTTTTTGTCTACACCAACTGAGAATTTGGTCTGAAATGTTTAGTGAAAGCACTGTTTACAACTTGGTTCAGAATCTTACGCACTCTTGGCAGCTCTCCATTTGGAAAAAAAAAAAAACAAAAACAAACAAAAAAAAACACCACCTTTTGCTAGTGGGTTTACTGAGATGTGGAAAACCTGAACGTAAGGTAAATAGGGAAAATGGGTTATGAATACAAACAAGAAGAGCCAAGCCATTCTCATTTTTCTCCAACAGCATAAACCAGTTAACAGGAGTTGTTAACAAATAATAGGCACTTTGGTGGGTCTTTACAAGATCTCTAAACCTGGGATTACATATGCATACATAAGAAAACAAGATGCAGAGCATGATATTCAGGGTCAAACAGTTGTGTTTACTTTCTCTGTTATACCTAAATTGGAAACATTATCATATTTGGGCTTATTAAAAAATGTTTAGAAGCCTCCTATTTTCAAACAAAAGTGCACAGATATTCAACTCAGTTATATAGGTATCATTGAATCTGAATTTGTTATACTGATGTCAACATATATTTCATAAAAATCACTTTGAATTACTATTTAAATGTTTATGTACCCCCATTACACTGAAAAAAATATATATTAAAACAGTATTCTACTTTATATGACAGCACTATATATAACGATAATACAACTAACATGCAAGTATCAAAGAACCTTTTTGTAAGGCTTTCCTCACCACAGTTATTTATGCTTGCAACAAGTTATGAGACCACATTGTTAAAAGTATCGTACGGTCCCTGTTTAATTCCTAGAGAAACCTGTCAGAGGTAAAAGATGTGCTACAAAAGGGATAAAAAATAAAGAACATGTCTATTATCAATTTAATGATAGGACAGACGTTCTCTTCAAAGTTTTTCCTGTTACGAAGCCTCACCAGTGAATAAAAGTATCTAATGTATTATTCAGATAAAGGCCTCTGAACCTTAGACAGAAGGAAATCCATACTGCCTTACATTGCTTTATTAAGTCTATATTAAGGGCTCCATTACTTTAAAGAAACTGTTTAAGTAACATTAAGGCTATGACCCAAACTGACAAAAGTAAGGAAATACAGATAACTGAATTTCCATCTTTAAAATATGCTGCTGTGGGGAAGAAAAAGGAACAATGGAGTATGAGACTTTGCTTCTCATCTTGGGCTGAGAGAAATATTTGGGAAAAGAAAAAAAAAAAAAAGAAGAAGAAGAAGAAGAAAACCTGCCTGACTCTTTGCTTGGCACTCAACTGAATACAAATAAAAACTGCTTAAAATCTGGCTATCTTCCCATCACCTCACACCATGGGTCACTTGTAGATCTAGGAGCAAGTTTTCAAGTTGTTACAGGAATGCCAGACAATTCCTTACTGCTCTGCAACAGCAACAGTTAGAATAAAGGACCCAATTACTGCTGTCAGGGCCATATGTAAAAGAGTGCTCAAGGGTTTTCACATGTTCCCTGCCCATGTATGTACTGTGAAATCTCCAGAGAGTAAAAGATCTCTCTCTGTCTTCTTTCTCCTTTTACACTGGGGGAATGTGGGACGGAGGATATAAAGGGAGAATCAGATCACGGACAACAAGAGCAATAGTTTGCAAAGTGGCCATCACTATACAGGAACAGAGAACACTATCAGCCAGCTATTTCTCACCTGTAGCTCTTAGCCCAGAGTTAAAATTATTTTGTCTTTTTACCAGGTCACTATTATATTGTATGAATTCAACTGAAATTCTGACAAGTAATAAGTAAACTAGAAATATCTGCCTAAATCTTGCTTTTCAAGGGTGGTATTAAATTTAACTGAAATTGTATAACCCAATTGTACAATTATACAATTGTATAACTTGTATATATTGTGTAATTGTTTCATCTCACTTGAATGCCTGAAACTCTCACTTGAATGCCTGAAATCTCTGTCCCTGCCCGTGACGGGGAGTGGTGGAATTAGTTGATCTTTAAGGTCCCTTCCAACCCAAACCATTCTATGATTCTGTGATCCTCTCTCGGCTGTTGAAGACACTGATATAGACCTAAATCAGTATTTTAGCACGTATTTAAAAATTTTGATAACAGACAGAGTATTTAAATGCTTGTGGCTAGGAATGTCTTTAAATCTGTCAGTAGTCAAACATGGTTTAGTCATGAACTTCAGCTTTATTCTTGTGGCCTCATTTTCGCATTGGCATAGCATTCTGCCTTCAATTTGTTTAGCTCTCATATCAAGATTCCCCATCGTGTGGACAAGAAAAGCAGAAAAGCTAAATAGTATTACCATAGCAAATAAATCTGCTTCAGACTATAGGGTCATACACACAAAGTTGCTGCCCTTCCTATAACCAAAGTACTTGTGTTGCAACGTTTTGTGTTTCCAAATTTACAAGACACATTCTTTTATTTTCTTGTTTTACATTCTGTAACCTCAGCATACAAATGGCACAACATTATTGATAACAAATCTGGGGAACAATGTCACAAACTGCAAACAGAGAAGTTCTTCTTGTTCAAATTCCTAGCCCTGCTAGTGGGTCTCAGCAAAGCTGAATCAAAAAACAAGTATCGTTATGCACCACTGTTTAGCAGTGGGAGTTATTAATAGATGAACCAAATCTGGAAATACACTGATAACTTCTCCATCTCCTCAGAACAAGACAGAATGACTTTCTGAAAACAGTTTGACCATCTAAGTTTAAACTGCAGACAGGGCCAAATGGGTGAAAGTGAGAAAAGTGCAGTATTTACATATGATCAGATTCAGTTATCTATGTTTTTTTGGCCTTACATACAATGTAATTATGATAAAAGTGTATGATCTTCAAACTAGAGGAGCATGGATTTGTGTAATTCCCACAAAAAAAAAAAAAATAGAATACTTTTTCTGACAAGACATACATTTAAAGGGACAAATGGCTAAGTGGATAATAGGATATATTTAAAAGGTTGAAAATGAGCAAACAAGCTCAAACAAATTAAAAATTAACTTCCTACACTGAGGCATGCATCTATCTTTCAGTTCTCATCATTTCCATTCTGATGGAGATAACACACAGGACACTGTGTGTCCAGACTGTAGTGTTTGTTCATATATACAACCCAAGCCTTACACAAGAAAAAAAAAATCCCAGAGAGTTTTCTTGTACAGACTGTCTCCATAGATCCATTACAATGAGTGGAAATAGTCTTTCTTACCTCACCCTTGGACAATATCCTTTGAGTCCCACATCTGCAAATCCTTTGGCAGCAAGATTCTGTTGAGCTTCCTGCATGCCTCATCACTCACCAGCATTGTGGCTACTGGTCCTGTCCCTTTCTGGGCTCAAAGATACAGTTTTCTGAGGAGTATCTGCATTCATTACTGTCTTTCACAAAGACTATGCTCCTAACAAGCTAGTGAAACACATTCTGCATCACAGTACACATCTCTTAACCACCCAAGGAAGAACAATTCTGAAAACAGAACACTCTGCAATATTTCACCAATCTTTATCATTGCCACTGTAGTTTAACTTTTCAAAGTGGGCAGAAATCACCTAGAAGGTAATAAGTTTATAGCTCTTTGTTTGATACGTCGTGTTGTGTACCCTGTCACAATAATTTCTTTTGTAAAATGGAAATAATAGCTCTCTACATATCTAAGTTTTTTGTTAGTAAATGAGTGATTAGTAAATGATTTTTTTCTGAAATTATGTAGAACTACAGCAATTCTAAGTATTCTTCTCCCTATTCATTGCTTGCACCTGAAAATATAGGGATGGATCTACTCTTTTCCTTCTTTTTGAAGGAATCTTGCCCCTTTATCATATCAATGAATTCTTAAAGGAAAATGTTCTTGCTTATTCTATCTGTATAGCACATTTTATACAACAGAAGAAAAAATGTAATCTTAATGCCGAGACTTCTGTGCAAAACATGGGCTGCTTGCTTGACCTGGCAACAGAACTTCTGGTCCTAGGCCTGTTGGTTGAACACCTGTAAAGACTTTATCCTTCAAGGTGCTGATAACCTGAGGCAAAATCAGGCCTATGTTAACATTTAAGCATAAGGGCAGTCCTTATGTAGGTTGTACAATATATGCTCACATATATACATACAAACATACTCTCATAGATCTCTACATATGAATACACACACAAATAAATGGCTGACAGCTGGATACAAATGCAAAAATATGTCTCAGGCTGGGACACTTTGAATTATTTCTATCATGAACAATGTAAACCATCTGTTTGAAATGTCACAAAGAGAATTTTCTCACCAGATGAATTATTGTATGCTAAAAATCAACTAACACTGGTCTTCTTTTTGGAAAAATAAATGTTAAAAAGACCGGGTTTCAAATGGAAGTGCTGACAGTCCTTTAACTATCGCAGCTTGAATAGTATCACCACTGTATATTAACAACTGTAGTCATAAGATCTCAACATTTTTCCCCTCCCTGTCTTTCCCTGGAGCTGCTCAAAAAGCTAAGCCCCTTTTCACATTCTTAATGACCAAAAGTTTAAAAAAAAAAAAGGAAAAAAAAAAAAAGAAAAAAAAAGACTTAAAAGTTCAGCTGGATTTTCTTCTGCTTTCCTAATGAGCTTAACATCTCATAAGACGCCTTTGGTAAAGGAGAAAATCTTTTCAAAAAGACCCATTTTCCTGCTGACAGTACAATCTTTCTGAAGTAACATCAGAAGACCATAAGGGTGACATCCAAGACACCTGAGCTGGTGATACAAGATCTGTAACCAATAGATTTCTATCCCCTCTTTACTCCACATTTTCTGGCAACATAGTTCTTTAGAATAGGGTCAAAAGAAAAATTTCTGTTTAGTTGTTTAATAGAAATAAATAACTTTTTCATCAGATCTCTGCTAGAGTTTGCCCAAAGTCAAAGTAGGCAGTAATTTAATTTGTCATAAAAGACATGAAGTAGCTAGCTCTTAAAAAAACAGGAGATCACAAAGTTATGTAGTTTCATGTCACCTTGAGTATTCATGAACAATGGCACCTGACCTATTTAATGATTTTTTGTGCTGTTGGATAACAGAGAATAGTCTCACAATAAACCTGAATCCGCACTGCTGCAGAAAGTAAGAAGCAGCAACTGCTATAACATCAGTGAGAAGAAATGCTGTCTTCAATGCGATGACTGCCTATTACAAATGTGCATAGGCTTTTATTATGCAAAACAGTTACTTACATAACTGTCATTGCTCATGTCAGGTGTCTGATGGAAAACAGCGAGGCTATCTCTGTGTTTGGATTATTTATATGTCAGAGAAGTCACAAAGCTGGGCCTTACTATGTACTATGTATATGTATATGGAAAAATATATGGGAAAAAAAAAAAGCCACTTGTGTTATGATTTGGTGGCACTACCATACAGGAAGAAGTGGCATTCTCTGGTGACATACGTGTAACACAATGCTGTTACAGGAAGACGTTGAGTTATTGGATCAGAATCATCAAATTCTGCAATTTATTTTTGTGACAGAAATCTGTAATAAGTGTGTAGACTTTAAGCAAGTTAATCATAGGTTACAACAGAACAAATAAGACAAGAAACTCAGAGATGCTCAGTTTTGAATGCTGGTGAAAGAACACATCTCATTTTCTATCTTTTTAAAACTTCTACCATTTTTTCAATGGTTGGTGTAATTCTGTAAATTCTGCAGCCATGGAGCGTCTATAGTGAAATAAGCCACTAACAATCATTTCAGTGTACCTGAGGGCCTATTTAAGACCAATGCTTTTTCAGAAACAGAGCAGAGAACCAGACCAAGCTGCATGAAAAAGGCAGTTTTCCTAACACTCACATTGCCCACATGTACAGCTCTTCCTTCTTGGCACAATCCAACACGTAGTGAAGTTGGGATACCACTTCACTAGAATAGGGGCGAGTCCGCCAGGTTGGTGTTCCAGAATAAGGACTTTCCAAAGGCCTTAAACTTGATCTGGCAGCTTATTGTCTCCAGAGATGTGAATTAAATCTTCCCCCAGGTCAGTTTAATCCCTTGTGAGAAGAAACCTTCAGTTATGATAAACTCTGCTAAATTATTTATGGTATCTCTTTGATATAATGAAGCTTTATTCAACAGCAAGACCTTTGTCTCAGGCTCACCCATGGAAGGGAATGGGGCAGCTGATCATGAAACTACAGTAAGTGTAGGCTTCTGGAACAGAAGCATTAAACAGGCTGGTTCCATTTTTCTCTTAGAGAAAAGAGAATCCTCTGTTGATTTCAGAGGAATTAACATGAGAAAGAATCTAGCTCATAAAACTTAATTCTGCCCTGTTTTACACTGAGTATGGTGGTGTCGGAGAGGCAACCATGTTTATGTATGTATGAGTATGCCAGGGCAGCATTTCAGTTCCTGAGGTAGATTGCAGAGACTCCTATAGTTCTGTTATTCTCATGTCACCTTTTACTGTCTTGTTTTCAACTGGTTCCTGAAAGCTGTAGAAAAGAATTTGTCAAAAAGAAAAAAAAATTAAAAACAAAATAGCACAAGACTGGTGCTTTGGGATATCCAGTCTTAGAACCTGACCCAATAAAAAATATATATGTGCATTCAACTTCCACACCATTAAAGCCAGACATTTTCTTTATAACAAAAGTTGGCCCTCAGTTGTAGTCAATACCATACAGAGGCACTTAGAGGGTAACAAAATCTCACAGGAAATTCTTTATATAAAGAGATTCAGAAATGAAAATACCATGCAGGTCACAGTCATTGGCACATAATGGTACAGTTAAGCCATTCATTTCTAATTAGGCCTGTGATCAGAAAATAGGCAATTTTGCTTTCTGCTTCTTGGTGTGTTCAACAATTTTGTCAGCCAAAAACTGTTAGCTGCTGAATTTTTAATGATCCTTTATTGGATAATAAGGTTTTATTTTCATTTCTCTCAAACTTCTGGAGCCTCCGTTAGCAATTATATTGGGGAAAAGGTTTCCACAGTAGGTGGGCCCCACAGTCTGTCTAAACCATGGATTAACATTATGGAAAAAAAATAAAAACCACAGGGAAAAAAACAAAGAACACTTAAGAAAGGCAAGTTTGGGGTTTGGGTGTGTACAGAATTAAGTTACTTCATTACATAAATTAAGCAAACCAAATGAATACATTCAGTATGGTGAAACTTATATGAATCTGCTACTCTTTCGGTCGGCAAGACACAGCCACCTAGTTGAAGTGGTCTTTAATTAATGGTAATATAAAACCATGCTTATTACTTCAGGAATAATATGAGGTTTTGACAGTAGAGCTGGTCAAATCCCTGGCAGGTGCATGCCTGGCTTAAAAGCTCCCTCTGTCCTACAGTGATGTTTTACTGACCTGTTCCAAGAACGCAGTCCTTTTGGTTTACAGCAGGAATTTACATGTCCACATTTAATTCAAGTCTGCTTCTCTCATCACCTCAGGAGTATTTTCTCTTCAAATCAAACCATTCTTTTCCTGTTCCTTTTCATTTCTGAGGCAAAGAGTTTCTTATCTGCTCAACAAGCTACATTTCTTCATTTCTTACATTCTTTGTTTTAGGAGACAGCTTTGGGGCTTGTGGATAACCACTGCTTTGCTTTCTGGTGTCACATACCAGCCAGCATCTCTGGGATCTTTGAGATGGCAGATCAAGAAAGAGTGTCTGTTTTGGGCATCTGCCTGAGTGCTGAAAGTTGAATATAAATGAGTGCCTGAATGGTTCTCAGGTTGGAGAGACAAAATGAGTTACTGCAGAAGGAAAGAGGACAAAAAGAAGAGAATGCGAAGGAAAAAAAAAAAAAAGTTTGAATGCACTGAAAATAGGGAGATAGTGCAAGCCATAGAATAAAGGAGATTTTAAAAAGCAAAAAAAGCAGGGTTTGAATCGGAATTGTATTGCCAAGCTTCCAAATCTGTGCACACATAGGAATGCAGGCATAATATACGTGGGGTTCATAGAACCACCTATTTCCTGAGAAGCTCCCTGGCACTTTCTATTAAACACTCAGCCTCATATTGCTTTTAAATTTGTC
The DNA here is from genome assembly GCF_964211835.1 of Anser anser. Lineage (NCBI taxonomy): Eukaryota > Metazoa > Chordata > Aves > Anseriformes > Anatidae > Anser > Anser anser. The sequence continues at coordinate 31,198,094 of NC_139721.1, read as the reverse complement.
AAACTTTAATGATTTCCTATATGGGTATGAAAAGGAATGATATATTGAAGAAAATCCAGCCACACCAGACCAGCTATTTGCATACATAAGGTAAAAGAACAATTTGTTTCACCACCATAAAAAATAATTTGGTAACCTTTCCTTTCTTGCAAAGACTCTGAAGCGGAGACTTAAAGTTCAGCATTATTGTTGACCATTTTGACAAGGATATGATTGCTGTTGCAACACCTGGACAAACATAGCCATGTCTCTGAAAAGTCTTTTTTTTTTTTTACCTACATTAATTTCTCCATTTCATCAGCCAAAATGTCTATAGATTTCAATCCCACAAAGCATCCTCGGACAGTGATACTTCCTAGAGATAAACTGTCTGCATATCCAGTAACCCCACAGAGCTCTTCTCCAACTTGATACTGGACTGCATTTTGCAAAGATAAATTAATTTTTATGCATCTTGCTAGTACTATCACAGTCACAACAATATGAAAGAAAAGACGCATATGAGGAAAACTTCTGCCAATGGGGTGAGGTGTGAATAAAGTATATTGAGTAAGGTATTGGATCACTGTCTGAATAAGTAGAAGGAAAACCAACATTAAAAATCGCAAGAAAGAAAAATGGAATTATAGGCAGTTTTAAATCATCATTTCATAAGTTAGTTTGTTTTGTTTTGTTTTGTTTGTCCTTACTAATCAGCTGTAAAATATTGCTTGGTACATCTAATATGTTTATACAAGAAAGTAAATGTAAATGTATATACAGAGTCAGTGCACATACAGGGGTACATGAGGGCACACACAGACATACCAATTAAAAGAATGATTGAGGGTGGTGCAATATAAGGATGCAGGATAAATTGCGCCTTCCTCATTTGTAATTGTGGTTCATCCTAACCATATGTTAAAGAACTATATAAGCCATTCAATTCAGTATGTGCTGAATAGGTCACATTCAGTTTGCAACATACTCTGTGTTTATGTGTTAACTTCACAGTCTGTCCAAAAGCATTTCCTTGGTTAGTGGAGCCCACCAAACTGACTCCAAAGCGATGGATGACAAGAAGTTGTCCTGTCACGACACGGCCAATACAGCATATTCACTCAGCTGCAGGATACGTTCAGAGGAACTCTCAAAGGCTTTAAGCTACAAGAAGTGATGATAAGTGTCTGTGGCTTGCTACAAAATACACGTGTTGTGGGTTTTGGTACTCATATTTGAATAATCTATTCGATATTACAGCCAACAGAAAGTCTTCCTAAGGAATCAAGTAGCACAGGGCTTGGCTGCTGAAGAGGTGTATTTAACCTTCTATGCAGTCAGGAAATTGAGATTGCCCTGGATCTCCTGCCCAGTGGCCTAAGGTTTTTTCACTTTTTGATTGTACTGGTCCACATTCTTTCAAGTCTCAGGCTTCTTCAGTTTCTGCTTCACCTGCTTTACCAGGGTAAACTTTTCTATCTGTGCTTTGCACTCCACGTGCGACTTTAATAGGCTGCTAAGCTTGAAGCTCCAGATGGAAAGAGCTCAGTGAAATCAATGGGAAATATCTGTGTGCACCAAAGGCCAGATTTTGATCCATTGTGTTCGAGCAGAATGATCCTCATTAACCTAACAGATAAAGGCAGCAATGAGCGGCGCTTCTGTAATATCCATGAAATCACTATTTCATGATACCAGTGAAAGCCCAGGGAGGAGGTTTCTCGGTTGCAATAATTAATAATTTACAAAAAGCTTTAACTAAGCAAGACATTGCCCACCTGGAAATAGGAATGAAAGGATATTAATGAAGCTGCAATGCAGATGGTCATGTTGAAGGTGATGAAGAATTTATTAGGGAGACAGCCATCAGAGGCTGTGTAGTATATGAAGCATAAAACTGCTATAACTAATGACAGCAAGTAGTTTAGGCAAGTAATGGACAGCACAGCTACAAAAGGGAACATGGAGATACATTATTTAGTAATAAAGTTCTCATAAAAATGTGAAATATGAAGTAGAAAGATTAATATGATTGCACAAGCCATCTTAAATATCCATATCCAACTTCTCCCCTTTAAAAGAAGTAGAGTGAATTTATGCCCACACAGCAACACGTAAGTCACAGCACTTATTTACATAGTTTATGCAAACTATTACAGATCTATGGGCTTAATTTATTGAAATAATGTTTGAAAGTGGTTTAATTTATTGCATTAACAATAGAGCAGATGCTATATTTCTACCTGCCAAGTGATCCAAGAAGTGTAGGTCAGGTTATCAATCATCATATCATACTCCAGAAGATCCAGGGACCTGCAGGTTAGCGGCTGCTCTGCTTTAATAATTTCAGTCTTCCCTGAGATTGAGTAATAATCTTTTCTTTACTTCTCCACTGTCGGAATTAATCTTTGAACAAAACCTCGGTGAAAGAGCTGGCTGCAGAAGACAACACAAATAATAAACATTGCTTGAGACGCTGTGTCTCTAGCATTTTGTATGCAACTGGAGCCAGAAAACATTTTTTATTAAACCATCTCTTATACGGCTTTCTTTTAGTAGAACCGAAGAAGTATTTTAGATTTTGCTAACATTGGCATGCGGAGGAGGTGAGTAGGGGGAAATTGCTGAGGATTCTGGGCTATTTTTAAAAGCTGTTTAAGCCTGATTTTCTCTCACCCATCTGAATTCATAATACATTAGGAAATGTGTCTTTAATGCATACATTGATCAAGCCACATAATTAGAGGAAGCCATTCTTTTTTTTTCCAGTTCTTTTTAAAATGTATGAATGCTTATCCCAGACTAAAACCACTCTACTTGAATGTGATTTTTTGGTCCAAAATAAAGTAGTGTTCTAGTGCAGATACTCTGTAACATAAGAAGGATTCCAAATTGCTGCACTTCAGTCCAAGGTATGAGTTTATCCTTCTCCCTGGATTAAAAGGAATAAATGATTCCAAAATATTCTTCACATTATCAAAAGGAGGGATTTTTGTGCATTTGCCCAAATTTATGCATAATACTTGTCTTAAGTGAAATTACACTAATGTGAGGTTGGTACTGAATAAAACTCGAAACTCTTAACTTTGACCTGATCATTCATCTAGAAGGCCAGTTATTTTCTCAGCCACTCCTTTACTTGATAAGGTTTTAATTATGTTATTTTCATGTCACAGAATTTTCTTATAAAGGGCTACTTTTGGAAATGGCATCAAGCACTGTGAAACACTGTTTGCATCTCTGGTTTCCTGAGACACTTTTGGGAAGAAGCAGATATTGCATTGACATATTTTTGCTAGAGAATGGTAAAAATATGGGATGTGATAAGATGCTCTGTCAGAGTTTCTCAGTCCTCCATTTCAATATGGAGAGTTAAAAATGGAGCTGTCTGCCAAGATTGAGGGTAAACCTTGTCTTCAGAGCACTCAATCACTGATACTAAACCAGCAATTAAGCAGTGAATACAGTATCTATATATGCATATAGATATCTAGATAAATAAATTTAGCTTCTCTGAGAATGTTGTTTTCCTGAAGGGTAAAGGTAGGAAGCTAATAATTGTAGCTTGCATTCAGAATCTTAAGCTTTGCCTAAAAATACAGATGATAGACTTTTGTAATGGTGGTTACAGAATGTATATATCTTAGTCTAAAGACTACCCCATGTGTGTTTGTTTTATAAAGAAAGGGAAAAGCTACACTGAAAGTCATTTGCATAACTCAGAGACATACTGAATGAAATGTAAAGGGCTATTTTGAAATGTCAGCAGTAGTATTACACCCACCAATTCTGGGTCATTTACTATTGAGAGACTTATAAAATCTTCCAATGGCTATTAGTATGAACAAATCTATAGCTTTTGTTGCTTTGGGGCACTTGTTTACAAGTCATAAAGCCTGCTATGAGGAATATTCCATTTTCTTTTTAAACTATTTATTTTCTTTCCTTCTTCCTCACTCTCTCATTCTCTTTCTTTCTTTTGGAGGGGTAAAAAGCTTAAAAAATTAACCAACAGGGTGGATAATTTTCTTTTTCCATAGCACACTGAATTATTCTGCTACCTGGATGTAGTTTGTCATATTTAGTGAAGGGGTTTTTTCAATCATAAATGAATAAAATAGTTCATTTAACCGTTACTGGAATTTTGCTCTTTCCCCTTGTGAGTGGTTTTGCTGGCCTTGTAATACTGTTTTGGCCAGTTGAAATCTCATGAGTTATGAGTGTTATTTCCTTACAATTGCACATATTTTCCATATTTCACACAAACCAATTATTTATCACACACATATACATGTGTTTCAAATTATTTTTAAATTAGTTCCTTCCTATTTTATACAGTTTTTAAATTACTCTCAATGTTTTGAATCTTAAAATAAATGATCTATTCAGCACTTATTAATGTTTTTCAAGATTTCATGGAATAGCTGCTGGTTTGTTTACAAAGAACACACTTTCTCACCCGTGCATCTTATCTTCATGCACCAAGGGATACTTGGGACTGCCTTCTCCCTTTCTCTCCTATGAATCATGCAAAGCCTGACCAGTATGGTAGAAATTGGGAATGCTTGAGGTTCAAGATATTCCTATCTTCATCATCCATTTCTGTTCTGCCAGATGGCAAAGGCTGAGCAGTTCCAAACGCCAGTACTGCAAACAGTGGGCATAAAAGAAAAATAATATATGGGTGACACCCTAAAGAGATATTTGTATATATATTTTACCTATTTAATATATTTTATATGTGATGTTTTAAACTATATTAATATCATATATATCTAAATGTTATATATTATTTCAATATATATTTGTAACTATCCATCTAGCATTTGCTGAACTCTATATACACCCACAACTTTGCTGCTTTTTTCTAAACTCTGTCTAATTGGTCACCAATAATAATTTGTCCTCAGTATCCCAGAGTAGGGTGTATCAGGGCTGTAAACAGCAGGTTTATTACCTTTTTTGTTTTGTGATGTGCCACTTCCACGGATTCTGACTAGTATTGCATTGAACCTTAGTGCTGTCACTCTGCATTGCAAATTTGTGCCTATTTTTCTTTCCACAATCATTCATGAGCCCTTCTGCAGTGTTATTTCTTTCCAGGTTTCACTGTCTCTGTGAATATTTGACTTTTGAATTATATTTCCCCTAGACAGATAAATGTTTTTTTTCCACATTGAATTTCATTCACTTGTTGTCTGTCCATATTTTAACCCTTCTAGCTCCATTTACAATTTCTTTTTTTTTCTCAGTTGTGACTGCAACACTTTCCAGTTTAGTACCATTGATGAATTGCATGAATAGACCTATTACCCCACTTCAAAATCAATATGAAGGATGTTAAATGAAGTAGAACTTAAAACTAATTCCTGTCTTCCTTCACTAAGCTCCTCCCTTTTCAGTCTACAGCAATCTATGTTTTTTCTTGCTTTATGGTTCTGCAGTCACATTTCAAGCTGTGAATTAATTTGGAGAATAACATTTCATGAGACATTATGCTAAAGGTTTAACTAGAATTCAAGCTCCCACTGATTTTCTTTCAGCCATTATTTTGCACGTGCTCACAGCAAAATATTATCATTTTTCTCTCTCAAGGTGTCATCTTCAAACCTCAGTGCTGCTCTAGATCTTCACGTTCTTGAAGATCAGGTTACACCTTTATGCTCTTGTTTCCCATAAGGAAAGTACTGCTTCAGTTGCAGACCACTTTCCTTGCGAGTGAAGGCAGTTACTCTGTCCTTCTCCGTGAGGCAGCTTTTCAAAGTGGCAGATAATGCGAAGATGCGGAAAATTATTTCTCCTTTTTTCAGTTTAACTGTCTGCCACTCTCTCCTCTGCCTGCTCATATAACTTGAATGAAGTCGGCTTGAGGAATAAGAAGGGACCTGCTCTCTGGGATGGCTGAGTGACCAAACTCCCAGTGAGGTTTTTTTCTCTCAACATTTTTCCACTACATTTCTGCAATACAGAGAGAATCTTCAGGAAATAATTGCCAAAATCACTGCTCTTTTTCCCTTTTGAACTCTGCTTTCTTTACAGTGTTTTGGTAGTTACCCAGATTTCCATGCCACATCATCGATAATTGCCTGTGGCAGAGTAAATGAATCTCCTAATTGCCTTACTACCTGTTGGCTTGAACAATTTGTAAGTGTTCCACTCTTTCAAGTACTCTTTTGTCTATTCTTTATCAATTTATGTTTGAAAACGTCATCGTTTGCTTGCTATATGAGCTTTAGTTTGTATGCTTCTTGCTTAACAAAGATCTTTCAAAGGACAACTATATTTCAATCATTTTTAACCATTACTAATGTCATCTTCTCTCCCTTTTTCTGAATGATATATTTTCTTTCAAGGATTTTTTCTTTCTCAGAATAATTTTAAAACCCTTTTCATTTCCTTAACTACTTTGGCATACAAGAAATGACACAGCTTAATTTTTATTGCCCAAATTTTCCTTCTACAAACTCTATTTTTATGATGTAATCTTCATAAATTTGGGTTTATTCATCTTTTTCCATTTTTGCATTCTGAAGAAAAAAAAAATGTTTCAGAACATTTGACAAATCTTTTGAAAAAAAAAAACCACCAGTATATCTATTTCTTCTTTGCAATCATCTTTCATAAATATAAATTATGTTGGTCCTTAATTAAAGTATGCTTAAAATAGGCTGCTCTTAAGGATGGCATGGTATCCTAATGGACATCATATCTCAGCCTATAGTGCTGCAGGTTGTGGTTGAACAATTCTTCCTTTTTACTTCATTACGTGGAAAACCACCACAGACAGGCCTGTTTATGTTTTAGTCATAAAAAATTCTTACTGAGAAAGAGAGAATTAGAAGGATGTAAAATGTAGATTAAAGATACGCAATTGTAATTCACTAATATTGCATCTATGCTGGCTTTACATTTTTGCTGTCCTTCCTGACTTTTAGTTATAAATTTAAAGGTATGTTATAATATTCCCTTTAAAAGAACCACTCTTCTAGATACCACTTAGTCCTATTAGTACTATAGATATATTCCATCATTTTTGTATTTCTTTTTGTGTTCCTTTTGATATTTTCTATATCCTCAGTGATATTTAAATATAATAATTCTCCTCTTAGTCAGTGTTTTCTATTTCCTAAATACTTCATCCTCTGTTTTATGCCAGTTACATGCTAGACCATACATAAGGTTGTAGGGTTGAAAGCAATGGATGAATTATAGAAACTTAAGAATAGAGCAATTTCATGAAGAAGATTCATCTCAGAATGGCTGGAGATAAGAAACAAGATAAAGGCAGTCTATGCTGCTTGTTATGTCTGTAAGGGACCCAAGACCAAGAAGGTGAATCGCATGTTAACAATAGGGAACTTACCTAGTCTTGCCCTTAACGTGGCAAACCACCTTAGCACTTAAGAGAAAGAAACAATCTTTTTTTTAAAAAAAAAAAGAAAGAAAGAAAGAAGAGGAAGAAGGATAAAATATGAGTAGAATAGCGAAGGTGTAATCTTGCTTTGCTTTTGGTATCAGATGTGGAATCTATGTGAGTTTCTAGGATGCTGAATTCTCTTTAATTATCACTGAAAGGTAGGCTAGCATTGAGAAGGTGGTGAAGGTTATCAGAGAAATACTGACAGTGCTTGGAGCAAAGGGATCTCAAAAAACTCCAAAGTTACCATGAAATTCTAAGAGCATTTTAGCTAAAATATCATCTAACAGGGAAACAAATAAACATACAAACAAACAAACAAACAAAAAATCTGACCTCTGGAAATACTCAGCACATAATTACAGCCATAATTACTGCCTAAACTGCGTAAGTGAGAGATAAGGCAAATGTTTAACATAAAGCCAACTTAAGAGTTGGAGCTGGTTTTAGAAACTGTATTGTCAAAAGGTCAGAAGATTTTAAGGAAAAAAAAAAAAGAAAACAGGAAGTTACATATCAGCCTTGAAAAAATAAAGCTCAAGGTAAATGGCATAAGCCTTTTCTTTGAATAGACAGTAGAGGTATTCACAGAATTGGTTCTTGTAAGGTCAGTCAATGTTGAAATATTGCACTTCCAGAAAATATGGGCAATCAATGTAAGGACACATGGAATTTTCTTTTAAAACATGAGATATATATATATAGTTGAAAAATCTAAATATTAAAAAATCCAGACATAATTTAAATAATTAAAAAGCAGTCTATCATAAGACATGCCATATTGGAAGGAAGGTGGCTGTCCATCAGAAGTGTATATAGATATAAAATATTTCAGGATGCATGCCATATATATGACTGTGATGTGTCCATCATAGTGCTCGCATGTTCTTAGCCAGCTTTACAAGGGATTTTAAAATGAGAAAGGATCATCAGTCATCTATTCTGATTTCCTGCATGACAAAGGAGTAGCATTTTCAAAGCGCATACATAATTTAGAAACATATAGACTGTGGGGTTCTCGTTAGATCCCCGACTCCTACTGATTCCACATTTGATAAATGACATTGAGTATCTTAAATCTCTAAGGTCCAGATCCTCAAAGGCACTTTGGAAGCTAATTCCCCCTACAATCAAAGAAAATCAAACGCCTAAATGTCTTTGAGGACCTGGGCCTAACCCATTTTTGAAAAATTTGCCCTTTATGTCTCTCTTGATAAAGATAGGTGCTGTTAGATGAGGGGCCATTTTCATTTTCCTTCATAAGGAGGTGATAATGCAGGCACTTGTCTTTAAGCATTCATCCAGGAAGTGGATGACTTGGAATCAGCCCTCTCCTCTGTCTGAGGATATTCTAATTACATCTTCTGCCTCCGAAGAGGATGCCCTATGCAGTACTCTCTGCTAAGCCGTATTCTACACTATTCAAGAGAGGGTGCATTATCCACTGTCTTTTGCACAGCTAGCATGCAAAAAGCAAATTCAAGATTCAGTGGGTCAGAAAGAGAAAACAAACAGAAATATGACACACACTTGGAGGACCCTGGTCCCTGCCTGAGTTAATTCCTCATCTATATTATTGATATATTATGGAAAATATAGCTGTGGATGTGGGAACAAGAGCTCTACCTGCTCCCACCTTCCAGGGAAGTGCCTTAGCCACTGGGCTGCTCTATGAAAGAGAACTAGGGCCAACACTAGCACCAGCACAGTCACAAGGACCTTCTCCTCTCCCTTTTTCACCTGTGCAAATCCTGCTCCTTTTCTGAAAGAGAGTTTGAACACACCTTCAGGAGAGGATGTCCATGAATTTCCAGTAGGAGGCCTGAGCAAGGCTCCTAAACCTTGAGGACGACTAAAAATGTACTCTTTCTTAGAGCATTCCTCACTGTCTGCTGTCAGCTGTTGCTAACTTCAGGTGTGTCTTTGCTAAATGAGTTGACTTGTTGATTCCCATTCTCAGGAACATTACCAACAGCCTCCACTGGGTGCCTAAGGACCAGGCTCCATTGTACAAGGAGGTATGTGGGCACTGCTGGCATTGCATCTAGCTTTTAAGACACCAAAATCCATTGTCAGATCCAGTTGTAAGGCACTAAATAACAGCTGCCCTTTCCAAAAGTGACCAGAAATGTGGGGTTAAGAATTCTCGGAAAAATCCTGAAATGAAGTTAAGCTAAATGACTGTCATTGTTGGAGTGCAGGTGACAACTTTTCAAAGGTACAAGAGCATCGACACAGTTTAAAAATCTCTTCCTACAACTGTCCCAAAAGCTAAATACACCTTGTTTAGCAGGCAATGCGTTCCTGTCTGTGATCAAGAGAAATGAGAAAAAAACGAACAAGCTGCAAAATGTTCTGATTATTAAAACCCTAGATGGGAAGCTCCTTTGCCATTTTCCTTCTGCCAGAAGAGCAGTAACATAGTCTGTTTAGAAAGATCAACAGTAGGCTTTAGGCAAGATATGTAAGGGGGCCACAGTAGGCCTGACCCTACAGTTATCCTATGATTTATAGTCTTCTTACAGCAATGTACTGTATTTGACACTGGCTAAGGGGTTAATCAGTTCTGAGCACTGGCTTGGTAATAGGGTCCTGCCCTCAGGGTCTATTCAATCAATCAGAGTTGTCCAATGCTGTAATGCCTCAGTTCTGTGTGTAGGCAGATGAGCGTGTTGTCTTTCAGCATCCTGGAGGTATACAGGCTTTGAGAAGCTTAGTCGAAATTCCACCTAGATCAGGGCTGTCAAGCTCATTCCACGGAGAGCACTGAGAATAAGAAGTGAGGTGACCATGTTGAAACAGGGGTCACCATCTTCTCTGAGGGCAGCCTGAAGCCTTGGACCTGCTGAGAATAGGAAGCTACAGCCATTTTGAAGGAGGAAAATGCTTGGCCACATCCTCTCTGGAAGGAGTTATTCTTCAGGCCTTGTTGGATAAGAAGTTTCACATTTTGAAGAATACAAAAGGAAAATTACTATTAAGTAGAATACATTTCTTCTCAAAAACAGTCAAAAATCCAGAAGGCATAAGCTCAGGAGGAACACAGATCTGGGTTATTTTGGTAGAGAGTAGGGGGACTTGAGATGATATTCATATGCATAAAGGGAGATTAGGTCAGAAGCTGGAAGGAACTAGCTTGGGTGTTTCTGTTGTTCTGTTGTACTATATGGCAACCAGCTTAAAAAAAAAAAAAATCATTTGCAATATATTGGTACAGTGCTTCTGTACAATTTTAACAGTTTCTAAAACAGATAAATTTCATTTAAAATAGGTGGAATTATCCCAGAAATTTGGGTTAAGATACATTCCAGAGATGTAAACTGCCTCTTTACCCACAAGAATTAGAAACCTAGAAAATCTACGTTTATCCTCAAGAAAACTTTCACTTACCTTCCAATGATAGAAAAAAGAAACTCAAGCAATTGAACTAATGAAGCCTAGTTTCCCCCCAAGTAGTGTGGTTTCTTTCTTAACCTCTTCCTCCTTTACATGCTGATAATCATGCCTGCCTCCCTCTGATATAGCCATTGGACAAGACAGCAATGCATCTTCATCTGCAGACTCACCCATCTGCTTATATGTCAAGCAGAACATGTAAGACCTCAGTTCTGTCTGCCTTACCTCTCTAAGGAGACATGGATTTTCACAGAACTTGTGGGGAATCTTGAATATAAGGGGAATTTCCAGCAATATCGGGTACTTGCAGTGCTAGAGGCCCTTCCATCAACTACCTCCTCCAGATGACCTCCCAGAATAGCTGGTACTCATAAACCGAGTACCCCCAAAACGCACACATGCTTATAAAACTGACTACACACAAAATGCAATGCATTGCAAGAGTGCATATGCCTTGTCAAAAACAGCCTGCCTACTGTGGAGAAGCAAGATGTTTCAGATGCAGTGGTGAAGGTAAGAGCTGCTATAAAGCATGGAGGGAAGGCACTTTACTAAAACCTTTTGTTAATAATCATTCCCAAAAATATCTGAAGAAAAATAATAGCTCTCTAAAGACAGCATTCTTTATTTACCCTAATTATAGTTCCGTATGAGATTACCCAGAAGCAGGTATCAGAGGAAAACTAAAGGAGCTTTCTGTGGTAATGGTACATATGTGTGAGGTCAAGAGTTTTTCAAAAAGCTTCTGAAATACTCTCTGAGCAGGGGAGGAGTGGAAATGTGATCCTTCTCTCTGGGTGGTAAATAGGAGGTGTAGGAAATTGTGTGTGTGCATATGGGGGAAGGGGAGGGGGGATAAATGTTTCTGTTTAGACCTCAGCACAGCTTTCAGCAGCCAGTATTTCAAAACATAAATGGGAACACATTTGACACAACTGAATATGCTCTTTTTTTTCCTTTTTTTTTTTCTTCAGTGACAAAAGATCACATCATTTACTTTGGCCGAAATAGTACTGATGATAGAAAAGCTAGCATCTTCAGATTGAGTGTGGTATTTACCATTGGTTTCAATGGAGCCAGGTAGAAAAGCCATTCTTACTAAAATTTTAAGTTAACGAAATAAACATGTGAGAATCATGTATGTTTCAGAGATGGATCAATGTCACTTTAAAAATTTAGACTTACACAAGTTGCATTTGCTTTTTTTCCTGAATAAACTCAAAACAATGCAATTATTATCTAGAAAGCCTCTGCATACGAATGACTGGACTGGATGCATTACTGATCTCTCGTGTTTTTTGTTGTTTTTTTTTTTATTTGCATGGGTATAACTCGTTCTTGGTGTTTGTTTGTTTGTTTGTTTGTTTTTGTCCTACTCAAGTTGCTCTTTCTACAGCAAGTTGCTTGTGTTAATAACATTCATTGACACTTACAAGACACTTAAGAGTTGTGGGTGTCCATGGATGGAGAAGTGATTGTTTTGCATATGTTGCCTTGCAACTTGCAATGTGAAGAGGGTAAATAACTTGCAATGTGAAGAGGGTAAAAAAATTACCTATTTTTGTCCACTATTGGTCATTTCTGGTGAAACTGCCAAACAAAATTTTAAATAGTATTAGATATGTCGGTAGGACTGACATTTTTTTGTTTGTTTGTTGTTTTTTGTTTGGGGAAGACAAGAGGGAGAAGGGAATTTCTTTCTATACATATATATATTATTTTATGTGAATTTTTTGACAATTTTAATGATTTTCTTCAGTTGCTGTTCACACTATTCACCACTGGAGGACAGGGGAGCTTAGTTAAATTTCCATAACCAGCAGAATTACTGGACACAACAGAGTCACATTAGATAATTAAGCAATATTTTGCAACATTTCTATTGTTTTAATATCTTTAAGGTGGATAATGTGTTAAATGCAATATGTGACCCTTGAAATTCTGAGGTCACTTCAATGGTTGGTTTCTATGAAGAGAGGTAAGAGAATAATAGCAATATACCAATGTAGTTGCTTCCGGTTTAAGCTCAAGATAACTCACTCACCGCTGAGAGACTGCAATTGCTTTTTGTGAATAAAATGGTCAAGGCATTATTAGCATCAAAATATTTCGGTCATTCTGTATGAGAAGAAATGACTGGGGGGGGGGGGGGGGGACACTAAATGAAAAAAACATGATTTCTGGACAATGCCATGCAGTTTTATTTAATGCTCAGAAAAAAAATTTGCAATATACATGACCAAATAGATATGTAATGGAGGTAGCATTTTTAACTTAGGATGCAGCATCTCTTTGACATCTCTTTCTTTGACATTGGCATTGTAATCAGCCACCAATGCTGCCATTTCAGCAGACAGTACAAAATTACCAGTCAAGAGAGAACAAAAGGAGGCAGTTGATCTTTTTATAATGCTTTTAAATAATGTTACAATTCACAAAATGAATGCTCATGTGGTGCATCATGTAGTACAGCTCAGTACTGTGAAGCTTCCTTAACAAATAAAATATTTTTAAGCTAACTGCTCTTGTTAGTGGTGTGATGGATAAACTGGCCATGGTCTGACTGCAATGACAAGTTCTGGAGAAAAACAAAGCTTTCTCCTTTATGTAGATCAGTTTGTGTTTGTTTTGGTTTTCATACCTATCTTTTCTGTGTAAATACTTGAAATCTAAAGCTGCAATGACCCTTTGTGTGTTTTTTTTCTGTCACAAAAACTCCGTTTAAAAAAAAAACATCTTTAACAGCTTCTTCTTCAACACACATCTGGGTATGAGAATATTGTGCATATGAATCTATGGTTTAATGAAAAACATTTATTACCAAAAGAAACATGATTCTGTAATGAAAAAGGTATTCCAGTACTTAAAAATTTTGTATCCAAAGATAAAATTTCCATGATTTTTTTTTTTGGGGGGGGGGGGAGTTTTAAAAATAGAAACTAATAATGACCTAAGATCTTCAAAAGCAACCAATAATTTGGAATACTTGATATTTTGTTGATTAAAATTACAATAATAAAGAGGGAACTGAATTTTAGAAAGTACCAAGAGCTCTCCCTGCTGTACACGGTGTGTTTTAATTGCAGCATGATAAGGTAACAGACACTATGATCCATGCGGAAGCCATTCCAATAGTTAAGACAATGTAAATAAGCTGCTGTTTTAGCTTTACGGTTAGTCATCACAGATGTCCTGAGTCATTGCAATAGTAGAAAATCTGTTAAGTGGAACTGGCCAAGAAATTCTGTCAAGTGCACTCTGGCCCGCAGTTAAAGTGAGAAGCAAAATTCAATAGTCTGTGTGAGCTTGACCTTGCAAACACTCTTAAATCAAAATCAAGAGATCAGTTTAACCCTAAATGACACATATCAGTCAGACCTCTGAGCGCTTCTCAAATACCTATAAGAACTTAAGCACTTCTTGCCCACATCGCAACACTTTGTTCTCCAGAAAAAGGCAGAAAACATAAAACCCACACACCATTCTGAACATCAAAAGGAGGGGAAAAGCCTTCCTGGCCACTGTTAGTAGCCCTGAAACATATGTTACAAAAACTGTATGAAATCCTCCTTCCATTCCTCTTGAAATAAAAACTAATTTAACACCCAAAGATTTCTGTAAGAGAAGGCGATGGTAGAGCAGTGGTTTGGGAGCAAGCCAGACTGCTCAGTCCTTGCAGGCTGGAGTCCAGATCCCCAAGCTGAGAGCATGCCGGGTCTCTCCTATGAGGCTGAGGGCTGCTCAATCAAGCTCCTCGGCAATGAAGTGTACAGCACCATTCACCTAACAGCATGCTAATATCTGAATTAATGGCAGCTGAAAGATCCTTCAGGCTCTGCTGGGGATGTTTAGCCCATCACCACTGATTATGATAGCACCTTGGACACTCAGTGCACAGACACTTATATGAAGGTACTTAAATGTAAGGGTTAATTTTGAGATTGCTTCCATCTCTAAATGGAAAGTTAGAAAGTAGTGTTTGTTTGTTTTTTCAAAGAAAATACACTGCTGACCCTAGACATATACTTTTAGAAATGCAAACAGAACTTGAAGTCACTGAGCTTGCAGTGTGTCCATTAAGATACTACAAATAATGAAGGACCAAGTGAAGAGGCACGTTGCATAAGTGGCACCCACATGGACAACTACTCCCAAAAGCACAGCACAGAAACTCCTCTCTTTACTTACCAAAAAATTATGCCAGTCTCTAGCTACGATGCAGATAAACCCAATCTATTGTACCTCTTGCATCATTTGGTAGACTTGGCAGTGCTAAGGTAATGGTTGGACTTGATGATCTTAGAGTTTTTTTCCAATCTAAATGATTCTATGATTTGTCTCTCAGATATGCCATACATTAAACTCAAATGTTGTATAAAGCCCTATGTTCCAAATTAGGCCTTTTAAATATCTTTCCCACAGGCTGGGAAATGGTGACTACATTATAGTCTGACAAGGAGCATAAGCCAGTGGCTGTAAAGGCTTGCACAATCCTGCATCCTGATATAGACTACCATAGTATGTCTCTGTGTCTAGATTTTGCCAGCCATACTTGAGAACACCCTAAGTATTTGTCTTTTTTCTTGAATATACATTTCTCACAGGCTGGGACCCACCAATGAAGCTGAGGAACAAAGCATCCAACTAGGACACAGGCTGTCAGCCAAAAAAGGGGCAAAGCATATGTATAAATTCAAGTAAATGTTTCACTGGATCTTTTTACTGCTTTAAGTTTTGCTTAAGAGCTTTGTTGGACTGAGTCCTCACTAAACTTACAATATCAAGTAGAAAAACAAAGCTACTCACAGCTACTCGAGAAGCTGAACAACCACAAGTGGGAAAGGCCAAAACCTAAGCATCAGCAGTTAGGAAGCTATTATTACCTTTAACACTGCTGGAAAAATTCATTCCAGACTGGTATCTGGATTCTTACTCACACAAGAATAATGATTACATTAAGTTTTCTTAATATTGTAGTCTTTGCATAAATGAAATGTAATGTTAAAATGTCACCTATCTGGAAAAAAAAATGACTTAGTGTATGTTAGAAAAGCATATTGACAGAATGATATTTCCTGCCTGAAATCAAAAAGAGATCTATGTTCCCATGGGAATTTTTAATATAACCATAAGAAAATAAATAGGCAATTGTAAGTTGGGGTGTGTGCAGGGGGGAACTTTTCAATAACTTTGTTATTATTTTATTATTTTTAGGTGAACTATTTTCAATGATAAAATCTTATTAAAAGAGGTGATTGGCAAGAAAAAATGAGTCATTAGTTTGTATATAAGGTAATTTCCAGTTTTTTGATTTTTTTTTTCTTTTTTTCACTTTCCAGAATTTCCAACACAATTGCATTTTTATTTGTTTAAGAGCTGGAATAGCTTTAAGAAGGCTAAAAATTGGGGCTGCTTACCATGAAGTAATCCCTGTTTTCCTGTAGGGATTGGATGGTTTCCTCTGAAGTCCAGAGAAAATTTCCTAACACTGCCTACTACCTAAGCTAGCTGTGTTTCAATTCTGAAGGTAATTAAATTTTCTACTAAATGTTCATATAAAATATGTTGTGTCCACAGAGCTCCAGAGCCCTCTAGTGCCTGTAATTCTGCTTCCTGTGTATCTCCTCAGGAATAATTCCATCACTTTTAGTGGCGTGAATCACCAGAGATTAATTCAGCTTGCTGGTGCAAACTCTTTATGCTGCTGCCTTCATATGAGTTGGTACCACGGTAAGAAAAGCCAATGTGAATCTGACAGGGAGGTGGTAAGGCTGGAACTGCTGGAGCTTTAGGGAGCTGTGTTGTCCTCTCATTAGTTCTCTTCTGGGTACAAGCTGTGCTAGCTGCCTTCTGCAGCTACACTGTCTGAGGAAGCAGCTTCTGTGCAACAAATTCTATGTAGAGATTGTTTACAGAAGGCTTTTCAAGACTGCACTGGAGGAGCAAACAATCTTCCTGGTCAAAAGCTCCTCTGTGGCACACATCCCATGCTTATGGAAACAAGATGGAAAGAGTCTTCATGGGAAGTATCGATCTTGCACTATTCAGAGACGCCTTCTCGAGTATTCAAACACATACACACATACTCCAACACAATTTTTCAATAAGCAGTTAAACAAGAGCATGCATTATGCTTTGGCAATAGGAAAACACAAATCTTGGATGCATATTTATAGCATTCACATCCTTAACAGAAAAATAATGTTAGGTTTTTAAGTTGGTTTTGGAGGAATTCGCTTATAAGGAAGGAACAGAAAACAAAACTGTAGTTAGCATCTACGCACTACTAAAGCTACCTTCTTGGTGTAAGTCTCTGTACTCAGACATTTATAACTTGGAGAAGTTCCAGTCATTTGGACTTAATTTCACAGCTCAGATTCAAGCTAGCATTTCTTAGAGAAGTAGGAACAAAAGATATCAACCATTTCTGATCACAAGGTGAGGGGAATTATACTATTTTATCAGCTATGCCAAGCCTGTTGGAATTGGGGCTAAGCATACAGACTCTTATGGGGACTCTCAAGATGCTTCATATGCCACATCCCTTCTCTCCCACGTTATATTACTCAAACAAAATTAAAGCTGTTGTTGTTGTTGTAGTTTTAATTTATTTATTGTTATGTGACCACAGCACATTTTGTAGAGAGACAGAAGAGAGGAGGGTTACACTTCAGATCTTATGACCAGATGTTGTTCGTGTATTTCACACGATATAGCTAGTCCCAAGACATAAGAGGGAATACTTGCATTTTGGTTATGTGTAAATATACATCAGGAAGAGTGGAAGAGTTTTGGAATGCTTGAATAAAAGGAGATGGATTGTTCTCATGAATTATAGTTAACCACCAGAAAGCAGGGCATTCTTGGGATAGGACATTCATAATTTAACTATTGCAAAAGCTGGAAGAAGAGTAAACTAAGAAGAAACAAAGGGGGGTCATTGAATGGTGTTTTGGAGACTTGACTTCTAACTTTGAAATCCACTGAAAAATTACTGTTCACATCAGGCTTTGCCCCATTCTTGGCAATAAAGAGAAAGAAGCCTTGTGCTCCCAATGTAAAGGAGTCAATCCAAACACACAGGAAAGAGAGAAGGAGGAGAAGTGGCTAGGATAAATTAGAACAGATTCTGGAGGATGAAGGACAGACTGATGTTTGAGGATAGTCAGCCATGGGAGTCAGAAAACAGGAGTAATACTGGGTCAGGTTTCAAAAGATAGACCTGGGAAAGGACTCTGGGACTGTCTGAGCTGGTTTACAGGCTTATAATGGAAATGGAAAAATAAAAGCAAGAAAGAATCAGGTCAAAGGAAAACAGAGAACTGGATATTGGAATGAACTAGAATTGATTTATCATGGAGACTGGGAAAAAATGGACAAGGAGACAGAGATGGATATGAAAACCTGCGTAGTAGAGACTACAACCTAAGAAACTGTCTGCTATCTCTGCCTGTACCAGAGTCCCTACACGTACAAGGTACAAATAATGAGCAGAAAATTAGAGACTTTGAACCATACATTAAGCCAAATGATGAAAATACTTTTCCATTATTCTAGAAGCATGATTTAGAGTGTTGTTCGCCACAGCAGTGAAAAAACTACAAAAGTCTTTTGACATCATAATGCTCGGTGCTACAGTACTTAAAAGTTATATACTTGGCATACTCAAACAAGGAATTCACAAAGCTGAGTCAAACATCCAACTGTGTCTTACATTGCCTAGAAGAAAAATTGCATCTCTGGACTGGGATTCAAAGCAAGCAGTATGTGGAACATGAAGACGCATGATCCCTCTCTGTCAGACAGCTTCAGTGTGCCTAAAGTGTCTTGCTTGGATTTAAACACCTGTTTCATGGCCACAGCTCCGTGTTCCAGGTGCCAAGTGCCTGAAATCACTTCCTGCACTTAGATACCGGTTTGCTCCCAGGGTAGTTTAAGTATTTGGCCTTAGGAAAACATTAGAAATAAAAGAAACTGCAGGACTAGAACCCATATGACACTTGCTGG
This sequence comes from Anser anser, assembly GCF_964211835.1. Lineage (NCBI taxonomy): Eukaryota > Metazoa > Chordata > Aves > Anseriformes > Anatidae > Anser > Anser anser. Next base: position 31,179,295 of record NC_139721.1, on the reverse strand, counting down.
CCAAATGCCTGAACAACTATTTACAGGGCCAGGCTCCTTACTATCTGTTCTGATGAGATTTCTCTTTCTGGCTCTAATACATCTCAGTGTTAATAGAAGGAGAAGCTCAGTCTTGGTCAGATCACTCCAGGGAGTGTTGGTACAGATGCCCTCCTATAATACAAAAGCTGGAAGTAAAAATCGTCTTACAGTGAGGAGCTAGACCAAAGAGGTCCTTTGGCAAACAACTGAATTACTAGGCCATCAGGCAAATGTGGTCGGCAGCATCTACTTCCCCCTGCACCCATGCAGTCAGAAGATACGACCTCAGTGAGTCTAACTAGCTGCTCATCTCCAGTGTCTGACATATGTTTCTGCCTCAGAATGCATATATTTAAGTATCTCATACACCCCAGAATACTGAATAAAGTTTTCCTGAACTTAAATTATCAATTTCAGCTGCAAAGTTACCTGTTTAAATTGATTCTGTTGATCTGACTCAACCTCTGGAAAAAAAAATATATGACCACATCATTAAGTGCATTGTCCTACCTACATTTTGTATGACAAAAAGTTGCATATGCAGCCTTAACCGCATTTTTGACTTTTGAATACTTGTGTCTTCTATTGCAAAAGAGAAATATAATGTAATGCAGTAGGCTAGATAGCTGAAAACGTAGCAGCAGTCTATTTAAATGACATTAATATCAAAGAGATATAGGAATAACTTTATACAGTACCTGTGCAATGAGGACTAATAGAATGAAATAAAGAAAAGAGAAAATTTGGAGAAAAAGCACCCTGAGCATTAAAACTATTAGATTGCTGAATAATTTACCAATTTCCCATAGGTGTTTCACTGCATTTTTATAAAAATTCCAGTCAAATGCAAATGATCTAGAATCACAGAATATCCCGAGTTGGAAGGGACCCATAAGGATCACTGAGTCCAACTCCTGGACTCAATCTGTACCAAATGTTCCTGAATTAAAGAGAAAGCAATACTATTTCTTTTCCAGTTAGGCATCTACTTTCTGTTCTGGTGGTTTAAATAATAATGAGGGCTAATTTCTTAATTTATTTACAGTGACACAAATCTGTAGGACTTTAGAAGAGGCAGAATCCAATTTTGCAAGGTGCTGAGATCCTTCTCTCCAGCTCTAAGTATGTACACATAGATTAAAAAACAGATTTTTTTTTCTTTTTTTGTTCTTCACCATATTTATGATTACAGTTCAAAGTCAGTCCAGTACACAACTGTGTAATAGTAATACTAATTTCTTGGCTTAGTAATAGCAAAAATTACATGGAAATGTAACATGAAGATCAAACCAAGACCGTCTCTCTGCTGGAGATACTATTTAACTAGAAGATACCGTGATTCATACAGTTTTCTACAAATAAGAAAGAAGTTGCTAAGTAAATAAATGCAAAAATAGAATCAGTGACATTCAGGGCTATACATAGTTTCAGAAAGTTCAGCTGGATCTAGATAACTGCTGAAAATTGTGGTGAACAAGTCTCCACCGAAGACCAGCTTCATTCAGATCATTTTTTCCAATAAAAATATTAATCAACAACCACTCCCATTGTGGCTAAATATTTGTCAAAATTTGGGGGGTTGTTGATTGCATATCCCATCAGATTCAGATCTCAGCTGAAAAGCGTATTTCCTGTGCATCCAGGTATTATTTGAGATAAAGCATTTTTACATTAAAGGAATATTTATTTTTTTTTTTAGGGAAGCAAAGGAATTATTGATTCTTCTCCATAGTTACTTTATTTTAAAAAAGCGTGGCATGTGGTAGTCAAAGTCTTGGTGTAGAACCAAGGTATACTGCAACAGTATACCTTTGAAATCCTTATTTGTATGTGTCGTCCCAATAAATGTTAATTGAGCACACTGGTAAGTATATGGTCCATTTTGGTATTTACCTAGATCTACTGTTTGTGTAGGTAGGCAAAATCAACTTGAAGACCTAATTTTGTTTAAGCCTGAAGGTTCCATAGTTGCCTTAAATATGGCAATATCTTAGGACTCCGTTTGGAATTCAGTGGTTTCAAATCTGAGTTCATTTGCTCCCATGTCAGTGGGTGTAGTCAAATACAGACCTAAGACTGTATGCAGCTAAGCTGGAAGATCTGTGGGAGCTTGCAGCCACTTAGTTAAATTGGATATTACATATTCAAGACATTTTTAGTTAAAACAAGTATTTGTAGGAAAGAATAGGTTAAATTCTTGTCCTGCACATGCAGCCAGAACAAAGGGAGTTATGTTTATATAAATCTGACTCAAAACATTAAAAATACTGAGCTTTTAAGCACAGTAGCTCTGCTATAAACTTAACATTGTGCAATAAGATTACTGAAGATACAAGAAACAAAACCCATCTTTCCAGTCAGTCGCTGCATTTGGGATTTTAAACAGGCTCTTGACAGTCAGATTACTGGTATAATAGGTAGCTTCCCTGCATGCTGTATTGCACTGGATGTGTAAATTTTCTGTCATTTCATTCCCGTGAATGAAGTTGCATGCAACAATGTTGCATACGTATATTTGTCAAGAGAAGTTGGGTCATAGGGATACTCAACCGGACACGTAGATCATTTGAAAGGGCCTTAACCTTTCTTATTTTTCCCTCTATTTCATAGTGAAAACCAGTGAGGGACTAGCTGGCACCACCTCAGAGTACATTGTGGTTTGTTTCCTCATTATGGAAATTTGTGGTTAACTTTGCATTTTGTTTTTTCTTTTCAACATTGTCTCATTGTTCTCTCTCCTTATGCTTAGAAGTATCTTGTTCAAAAAAGAAAAGATACTATTTCCCTGTAGAAATAAACCCAGGCCCACTCATGAAGAGAACTATTCATAATATACGGTTAGAATTAATCTGAAAAATGCCCATCTGTGTTACAGAAAAGACCTCTGATTCATGAAACTATACTGAATGCCAGTTAAGCCTTCTGAAAGAGCCAATGTTTTACTGTTACAAAGTTTAGATAAACATTTGCTCCCCCCTAAGCATTAGTCTGGACATTTAGAGGGTTACTCATACTATGGCAACTAATTTAGACACTTACAACTATTCTATTTATCAGTTTCCAAAGGTTTCAATCTAGTCAATAGGGAGAAATAGAGTCCTACAAGGGCTAAAACCAACTACAGGGCTATGTATCTCTCTTCTCCCTGTTTGGAAAGTAGTTAACAGCACTGCTAGGGATGCTTGGAAACTAGAGAGAAGAATCACACTGTTTTACTACAATAATATTATTCATTCAAGCTTCTCTGCCTCTTGTCCAAATAAGTGTTTCTTTCATTCCTCTTTTGCCATCATATCAGAAGGAAACTCAGAAAGATTCATGGAGGGCAAGTGCTGTGTCATGGAGTGAAAGGAAACAGATGGTCACCCATGACCTGAACAGTAACACTGCAAATAAGCAGTCAGGGCTGAACATCTGCACTCTGGTTTCTATAAGCAATGGAAGAGACAGGGTTCTTTGCTCAGCTTCATCTGAAAGTTTTTCATAGGTTTTGCTTTATATTTTATTTATTTGTAGATTAACATATTTATTTGCAGACTAAACTTTGGCTTCCATTTTACAAATATGTAAGCCTACAGAAATTTGAATGGAGTTTCATCCATACCAATAAAAGGCCAAATTTGGGCCCTGAGATGAACTCTGTTTATGCATGTGTCTGTGTGTTTGTTTCTGTGTCTATGTATAAACACACATGAAAATCCTGGCCTAAATCATGAACTGAAACAGAATGTCAAGCATTAAAAACAGAAGCTCACATGGCAAGCCAAAGAGGATCATAATCACCATGGCTTATACATGGACGATGGTGTATCCCAAAGATACTTTCATTATCACTGTGCTTCCTCAAAGATAACAGGTCTATCAATCTCAGAATCTTCATTATACCATTCCATTATTAATTTAGAATTGCTTTGAATCCTTTGCTTTATATCTCTAGCAAGAAATATGCCTTTGCTCAAAGTGGTAAGTTCTTCTGATCAATATATAAATTAGCTTACTTGGAGTTGGCAATTTGCCTTATACAAACAGTAGAAATATCACATATCATAACAGTGATTCCTCTCTTAACAGTACCTCTTTTCACAGAGCAAGCAGTTTGGTTCTTTTGTTTGGTCTTTTATTTAAATAGAATAAAACAAAACAAAACAAAAAGTGACACTAAGAATGAAGATAAGAAACTAGCTACAATAGAATCTGCCAAAATATTAATCAGTAATTGCTTCTGCTTCATTGGTCTCATTTTCAATGACTCAATTTTCTGTTCAGTACTGTAGTTGTACTCGAAGCAATTATAAGTAGTTCATCATCAGACACATCATCTACCTGGACTTCTGCAAAGTATTTGACACTGTCCCACATGATATCCTCATCTCTAAATTGGAGAGACTTGGATTTCACAGATGGACCACTTGATGGGTAAGGAATTGGCTGGATGGTTGCACTCAAAGAGTTGTGGTCAATGGCTCAATGTCCAGGTGGAGATCAGTAACAAGTGGTGTTCCTCAGGGCTCAGTTTGTGGACCGGCGCTGTTTAACATAGAACTGTACCATAAAATCATAGAATCATAGAACAACTTGGGTTGGAAGGGACCTTAAAGATCATCTAGTTCCAACCCCCCTACCATGGGCAGGGAGGCCACCTACTAGATGGGGGTGGCCTAACAAAGGTTAAAAAAGGTTAGGAATCTGCCTAACAAAGGTTAACATCTTTGTCAGTGACAAGGACAATGGGATTGAGTGCACCCTCAGCAAGTTTTCCAGTGACACCAAGCTGTGTGGTGCAGCTGACACACTGGAGGGAAGGGATGTCATCCAAAGGGACCTGGGCAGGCTCGAGAGCTGGGCCTGTGCAAACCTCGTGGAGTTCAGTAAGGCCAAGTGCAAGGTCCTCCATCTGGGCTGGGACCATCCCAAGCACAAATACAGGCTGGGCGGAGAATGGATTGAGAGCAGCCCTGAGGAGAAGGACCTGGGGGTGCTGGTTGATGAGAAGCTCAGCATGAGTCGGCAATGTGTGCTTGCAGCCCAGAAAGCCAACTGCATCCTGGGCTGCATCAAAAGCACCATGGCTAGCAGGGTGAAGGAGGTGACTCTTCCTCTCTGCTCTGCTCTCATGACACCCCACCCAGAGTGCTGTGCTTAGTTCTGGGGCCCCCAACACAGAAAGCACATGGACCTATTAGAGCAAGTCCAGAGGAGGGCCACGAGGATGCTCAGAGGGCTGGAGCTCCTCTCCTATGAAGACAGGCTGAGGGAGTTGGGGTTGTTCAGCCTGGAGAAGAGAAGGCTCTGGGGAGACCTTACAGCGGCCTAGTGCCTAAAGGGGGCCTACGGGAAAGCTGTGGAGGGACTCTGTGTCAGGGGGTGCAGTGATAGGACAAGGGGAAATGGCTTTAAACTAAAAGAGGGTAAATTTAGATTAGATATAAGGAAGAAATTCTATACCATGAGGGTGGTGAGGCACTGGCACAGGTTGCCCAGAGAAGCTGTGGATGCCCCATCCCTGGATGTGTTGAAGGCCAGGTTGGATGGGGCTTTGGGCAACCTGGTCTGGTGGGAGGTGTCCCTGCCCATGGCAGGGGGGGTGGAACTAAATGGGCTTTAAGGTCCCTTCCAGCCCAAACCATTCTATGATCAAAATAAAAGAAAACATGTATCCAAGGGGGTATGCTCTTGTTGTCATATTCATTGACCTGGATGACACAAGAAAGAGCATATTTATTAAAATTGCAGATAATTAAAATCGCAGATAGTTAAAAGATGGGAAGGACTGCCAGGACTTTCAAGTTTGAGGTTATAATTAAAATTCATCCTGAGAAACTGGAGAAACAGGTCTGAAAAATGCTGTGTCAATAACAATCATATCAAAAAGATTCAACTTCACAACTATTCATGATGCTAGAGCAATATCTCATCAGAAGCTGGAAAAAGAATATAGGTTTTAGGGCCACCGTAAGATTACTAAAAGGCCTGGCACTATGAGATAAGGCACAAAATAGCTGTCTTCTACATCATGTGGACTCTGAGCAAATGTTGTGTGTCCATACAGTCATTCTGTACGTTGGTCGTTGGCCTATGCTTCAAAAAAAGCACTGCTGGTTTTACAGTGGGTAACATTCAGCATGTGTTAACAATGTCAACCTACTGCAAAAAAGGGAAGCACCATACTAGGATATATAAATAGAATCACAACCTGCAAAAACTCAAAAAATTAGTCCTTTAACTCCACTCAGAACTGGTAAGTCTGAGTTGGTGTCCAGTCATGGGCTCTGTGCCTCAAAAAATTGCAGACTAAGTGGAAACTGGAAGAGAACAAGAATCATCATCAGACGTCTAGAAAACAATACCTATGAGGAAAGATTGAAGACATTTAGTTGCTTACACTGAAGAAAAGATCAAAATAAGAGTATGATGACATATGAGACATTAGGTAAACAGAAGAATAGTCACATACATCTTCCATTTCCTCCACCATGCAGTGATATTTTCAAAAATCTAAATGAACCAGGTAAACAGCTCTCATTTTTAGCCATAATTCAGATACTGTGGTCAGTGAACACCCCTAGTGATTGAAGTGCTGCTTGTCTAGTTATTTATTTGAAGCCTAAATCATTAAAATTAAACTTTTTAAACTGTATTTGGTTGTGTCAGAGCTCCAGACAAACTCATTTCCCAAACCTGTCTGCACTTACTAGCACAATCACAGGAGAATGGCAATTAATGAGTAAAACCCTCTCTTAAAATACAAGGATTTGATAGAAGGATTAGGTATGAAAACAGTATAAGCAGAAAGGTACCACAGCAACAAAAGATCATGGAGAATTAAGCTGAAAGGATAATATCAGCTGCAGTGTGATTTCATTCTGATTTGCTGTCAGAAAGTATGGCTCTGTGCCTGAACTACATACTAATGCTGAACAGCAACTTCAGTAACCTTATGGGGAAATCTGGAAACTTCTGCAGGATTTAACAAATCCCAGGTAACAGCACTTCTGAAGGGATTGTTCAGGGAGATCTCAGGGGTTTGATGTGAACCACCAGTCTCCAGTCACTTGGAACCAGTACTCATAACCATGACAGATGCTACAAGTTCCTGAACCATAATCCTTCCACTTAGCTCTCTATATATTCTTGATAGGAATGAAAATGTATTTTGGTTTGACCTAGATAATTCTATATTATATCTGAACAATGCTACTACACTTGAATAAAGAGCAGTGATTTTTAATGAAGTATATAAATGAATAGGGATGGCTAAAGTGCTCATATATTATTGTGACAGAGGCCAATGTAATATGTTAGACAGACAAATGTATCAAATTTTACATCATCAGATCCATCATATTCATGAATTTGGAATTTGTCTTTTTTAATGCACAAACATCAAAAAGAGTGGAACATATGAAGGTTCACAAACACAATTTATAATACAAACAAACTGTAATCACACCAGATTGGACAAGGTTAGCCTTGGAAGGAAGAAGAAATGTATGACAGCAGGGAGGATTCATCTGATCAAATGTAGCCTCCTACAGTGTAAATCTGATCTAGCCAGCTGGATTACCCTTCTTGCGAGTAGAGAAAAACAAGTACACATAGGGTGTTATTCCTCACATCTTATTTAGTATAGGTCAGATTAATTATGTCATGCAGTGCCTTTGTCTTCCTTTAGACTATAAATGGAGCCTAGGAAAAGTAGTTCAAATGTAGACAGCCAGACTGCAGCCTTCTAAGGTGATGTGAGATGAATTCCACTCTTATCAACCAACTAGAGTCACGCAGAAAAAGGGAACCAAAAGAAAAAAAATAGTTAGGCAAGAAGCTAATATTTTTCTTGTAAAGTTTTCAGATGAAACATTTGACAAAAACATACACCTGCAAATAGCAAAATATGATCAGATTTATTCTTTAATGAGCTTTCTAAAAAATATTTTAATTTCTTTTTCATCCCACTTTAGTTTAACCATTTATTGTGTTTTTTTTTTTCCCTCTTTTGCCAAGTGGATCCAATGGAGATAGAAAACAAAGATTTGGTACTAATGAGAGGCTAAAAATACAGCTATGGACTCAACTCCATCTTGGTGTGTGTCTTTGTTGACTTCAGTAGAATTCCGCAAAATGAATTTGACCTTGGATGTTTTCAATCAGTGTGTTCCAAATGAGAAAAAATTGTTGTTAGTAAAGACCAAAGAGGGAAATAAATCAAAGACACAAAGGGCAGTCAGTCGTCCAATTCTCTCTGATTCTCAATGGGAATTGGGTGCTTAACAGCCCTTAGTATCCCTGAAAATCTCCTCTTGGGATTTGAAAATGAAAAGAGAAATGGGTGACCTCTTTTACCTTCCAAAAATTGCTCAGTGAGAAGTTAGGCCTTTCTGTTGTTTTCTGGGAAAAGTGAGCGAGGGGGTTAGGCTGAATAATTGTTGATAAATAAAATTTTCCTGTAGTTGATTAATCTAGCAAGTAATGAGTGTGTGTGTGTGTGTGTTGGGAGTGGGGGGAGAGTGTTTGCTTGTTTCAGTTTTCAAAATGTGATTTTGAGACAGTTTGCTTTCCTTTGAGCAGATAAAATATTTTAAATAAATAAATAAATAAATCTATGCCTAGACCAAAATAGTTCAGGTACTGAAAGGAGTATGTAAAGTATGTAAGTATGTAAGCCTATATTTTGCAGGATTATATAGGTATTAACTCAAAAGAGCAGATCAGCCCAGAGGACTATGTCTCTCCCTTCTCATTCACACATTAGATCCTCTGCTTATTTTAATCAACCAAATTGAAATTAAGACAACAAATGTATGTAATTTTCCTTCGCATGTGGTGTGGGAGATAGGAGGGAAGAATCACTGATATATATGGACAAAAGTTTAAGATTAAAACATGAATCTCTTTCCAGTTGTGACGATGAGCTGGGGGTTGCAATGAATTCAAGTCTCTGGACCCTTTGCCTTAACCCAATCATCCATACAGCAAATTACCTGGAATGATTAGATTGCAGAATTGTACCCACCCCTTACCCATTGAGCAGGAGGTGCTAGAAATTCTGCCGCTGCTTCAGTAGGAAAGAAAAGAGTAGCTAACATTATACAGGATGTTTCCGTTCTGCAGCAAGTGCCAGGAAGGCTGCAGCGTCTAATCCCTGCGAGGGAGTTCCCCTGTCCTTCCTCTTCTTTAAATGCATTTGATTGAAAGCTTTTTACTCATTCCTTGCACAAAAAGGAAGGTAAACACAGCTGTAGGATTTTAATGGCCTGAAGATAAGTGCACATATTTTTGTTGTTTTGGTATTGCAGACTGTTGACTGAATTTCAAAGAAAGCAGTAACAACAGAACAGTGAGGAATTGTACTGACTCAGGAGAGACATTAATATTCAGACCATTCTACCAAATATGCTTGGGAATATTTTCAAGTATAATAAATTCACCACAAACTCCTGAATTACTATACATTGTATGCTACCATAGGCAGCTGGTGAAATCTAAGGTAACTGACCAAAAGCACAGATACATACTTTATAAATGATTCAGGCCTCAAGATCCCTCTGACTAAGTGAGAAGATGCAGCCAGGTATAAAATGAATAGAGGGGCAATGGCCTTTGTTAAAACAATATAAATGAACACAATCATGACACGGTTATGGCATGTGACTATAGTCAGAGCATGCTGTACGTATCTGAAGTCATTATGTGCATTGAGTGCATTGTGTGAATGCTGACAATGAAGAAAAGGAATTATTTAAGGTCTGTGAGCCTATTCTGTTTTAAAGATCATTTAGCTCCGCACAGTCAGACTACAGCTTGTAGCTAGCATTTGTAATTCTGGGTGACAGAAAACTAAGCCTGCCACCATACAGACACTTGGAGATGCTGTAGAAGTGCACCTACCCCACAACAAAGAGCCAAAAAATAGACAGGCTGCTGAAACAGACTGGATAGAAGGTTGCAGAGGAACTAAGCCATAATTCACCATGTATATGTGCAGGTAGCTGTAGTGCTTGATTTATCTCTCAGTGCAAGGTTTTGCTATACTCCTCTACCCTTCTCCTAAGGCTGTGAAACAAAGGATCTTCCCCACAGCCACTACCCAGACACTTTCACAACTCAGTATCAAAGGAATCACTTGCCGAAATTTTCTTCTGAAAGATGAGCAAAAATCTTTTTAGCATTGACTTCTCCTTTTTCTATTGGAACTCCAGTTCTGAAGAGCTACTTGACTCCCAAAGATAATGGATCTCTAAACATGCAGGAAAACAATTCTACTTTTTTTTCCTGGAAAGCATCCAGGCCTATTAGAGAAGTACTCCAGCTGCAGCAAAATCAGGTGCAAGCGTAGTACAGGTTGTTTACTGCTTAGATCTGATTTTATGCCATTAATCTTCTTGTTCAATCCACCTCATCAGAATATGCAAAATCTATTTTACAAAAAGAATAAACAATAGGTGACAAATTGCAGGAGAACAATTAATTATAAACCTGACAGCTGACTCCTTCTGGATGCTACCTCACGGTTCCGCAGTGAATGATCAAGTAGAAAACATTTACACTTCCTAACATGAAGGAGGGTGTCCTGTCTGACTGGTACAGCCCTCTATGTTGCAATGTAAAAGGGTCACCTATCCTGAAAAAACTGAGCTTATGATGGTTGTTCATTCTGGGACTGCCTGCAGTTTCACTGACAATATTACTCACCCACACACAGCTACTTCCATATCTCGGTCTCATAAAATAATATACATAGCAAGCAGAGCATGGACCAAAGCAATGAATAGCTGAGTAAACCTCCATTCAGTTGCAACCCATCTACGTTATTCATTGTCTGTTATATTTAAAGTATATGTTTAATCTGCACGTAGAATTACTGCCAATTGTAAATAAATGGAGTAACCATTCATACAAATGACTGATCAGACATATTTATGCATATAATGCTTAAATTAAGTGCCTGCATCTCTGTCTGTATGAATCAGATGCCACTGTATTCAAGAATTTTGCACATACAATTGCACAACTAAAAAGTGTGGAGAAAAGGCAGGTTTAAAATGCAATAAGAGAGAAAGAAAAACTGCTTTAAACATAAAAACAGCATTTCAGGAGTGCATCATTCTAGTGTATTTAATTACAGGCAATACTGGAAGCAGTATCTGATTAGCTGGGTACTTGGGGCCTCAAATCTCTCATGATGTTTTCAGCAAAGGGATTCACAAATATCTATCACAGCTTGCCTGGACTATAAACAGAAGGAAAAAAAAAAAAAAGAAAAAAAAAAAGCAAGCACAGAAATTTGAGCACTTTCAAAATAATAATGCTTGTATACAGGGCTTCAACATTCTTGAACAATTTGGAACATAAAAATAAATCCTTACTCTGTGAAACTGAAAATCTTCATGAAAACCTTAACTGCAGTCTTAGGACTGCTTCACCACAGTGGAGTCAGTACCCAGAAAAAAAACAGATGATTCTCGGACGGCTTTTGCAGCCCTGGCTCGGTTCTCCAGAATGAGACAGCTGCATTTACAAGGAACCCTCCCTTTGTCTGGCACACTGTCTTTCCTTCCAAATCCTGAACGCAATGGCATTGAAACACAAAATCTGTGATCAGATTAATTGCACAAAATCATCCGAGTGCACTGGCTTTCCGGGGGCGTCATGGTGACAGGGTAGCTGGAATTCCCAAATTCCACAGGTAGGAATACTCCAGCAGCTGAAATTCCTAGTGCTGTGTCTGACATGGATTTCACCAGCAGACTCAGACAAGTGGCTCTAACATAAAGAGGAAAGCCTGACTGAAAACACATCGGGCCTTTGGAGAAAATTTGGATTTTGACCCAAGTTTTGTGTCTGGTCCCAGTCTATACTGGGGAGAATCAAATCATGACCCGACTTTTGGGCAAATCCCCAGCTGGCTTTTCCAGTGACAGTTCTGGCTCAGCTTTGGCTCAGCTCATTTTCTAGCTTTGGAGCTATAGCAATGCTCTCTATTTCAGGCCCAGCCAAACAAGGCTAAATTTAGTCAGAAATATGCAGAAAAGTCTTCCTCTTCCAAGCACATTTTAACATAAAGAAACATTAGAGATAATATCGTAACAAATTGGATATTATTTAACTCAAATCCCTTACAGTACACTTTCAAGACATAGCTAGCAGCATTATCTCTTCTAATGAAATGGTTTTCTGAGAGTTCGATATACAAAGAATTAGAAACACCAACTGCATTGACATCAGTGCGTGAATGACAAGTAATGACAGTTAAAGAGTCTCTCTCACAATAATCATGCTAACTTCCTTTGGAGAGCATTCCTTTAACTTTAATTGAGATGTAGTAGTTAGTTAAAAGAGATGTAAGTTCTTAGGAACAATGCGAATATGTCCTATTATTCTGAGTTATAAACTATCTACAGTTTGTTCTGAAGAGATCTTATGAATCTATGAAGAGTTCATAAGCAGAATTTTTATTACAGTTTATATATTTTCAAAGATTAAGGTGTACAGTAACTACTTTATTTACCAAGTCTTCTAGTAGAGGGGCAAACATAATAATAGCAATTAAAATGGAAAACAGCAGGAACACTGAGCACAGCAGTCTGGTTACAATGGAATTCCTGCTGGTAGGACAACAGGAACACATCAAACAAGAAGCAGCACTGAAGAGAAAAGAAGCCAGCAAAAATAATGAGCTTTTAAATTATAAACAGAAATGGACAACCTTCTCTTTAAACAATGTAAAAAGGGTGAATATAAAATTCAGTTACATGAAATAGGCAGAAAGCAACTATGAATAGAAACACCTTAGACAAGTTATTATAGAATGAGGGCTGTTTGCTGCATGGTTGTCAGTGAAAATGTATTGCTCTTATATTCCTTTCAAAATTAAAATGCTGCATCTGGGGACAGCTGTTGACTGATAAGGAAGGACTGCCTGGATTTCAGTGACATTTCTCTGCAACAGCATGTGGAAATTAATTTAGTTAAAGGGAAGACATGAAAATAAAACTGAAATAGAATGGATTTAAAGATGCTTTTTTTCCAAAACTTGGAGTTTATTGTTATTGTTGTTATTATTATTATTACTATTATTATTATTATTTAGCTTTTATTTCCCTTCAGTTTCTGGTGCTGAAATGTGTTTCTTTCAGATGATTCTCTCCTGTTTGCAAATACAAATAACTGAAATGTAATGACAGTTGTGAGCATTAGGAAAAGTATTCTATACATATTTTGATTGAACATTTTACATTCCGTATCCTATTTTTAAAGGCTTTATATAAGTTGAGTGAATATCAGCCAATACAAGATTTGTCTGGAAATGGACCAATAGCCAAACCTTTGCTGTCATTTGTGCACAATGCCTAGGGATTTAATGGAATAGAATACCTGCTGTATATAAAAATACTCAATTTACAACAAAATGAGATCAGGCTTTTTTTTTTTTTTGCCTTTTTTTTTTTTTTTCCCTGCCCAGAATCAGAAAGAAAACCATAAACAAACCAATTCCCTATATGCCATATTGGATGATGGTTCTCATGCATCCATATTTGGGGGTATTTTCCTGGAAAAAAAAAATGCTTCTCTGTTTGTTTTATCTCACTGAAATTCAGTATCTTTTGCTTGGGAATAATCTCATTAAATATTGCCTAACCTTCTGTGGGAATAAGGGTTTATTCCCATCATTCCCAGAGGAAATCTTAATTATAGGTTGCCATGAGAAGCTGAATTATTAAGACAGTCATCACTTTACAGTTCTACAACTTTCCAATTTTAGTTATACCACAAAAGGTGGTTCATCTAGATGCAGCAAATGCCTGAAAAAGTATCCACAGATCAACAATCTATTATTTAACAGAGAAGACAGTACACTTTTTTCCCACTCAGGAGCAGAGCTCAAAAACACAGCTACTGTGATCTCTAGATGCTCTGCTTCTGATGAAGTTTTATTGCTACGGCAGTGCCCTACTCAAACACCAGCGTCTAGACTCATATGACACAACATTAATAATTTACTCTTTTATTTTTAAAGCTTGTCCCCTTTTACGAGTCAAGATGCTCTAAGCTAACTACCCAAGACACTCAATCTGTTTTAGATGAGGTCACACTAACTTTTGACAAAGAAGGGCTTTACAGAACTTTCAGACAGCAAAGAAATTTAAAAAAAAAAACATTAAGTTTGCAAAAGGGGGCACTCACAATAAATGTATCACACAACCTTAACTCTGCCCTTTCTGCATGTGAGTATGTTCTCTCTCAGCACACGACTACTGTTCTTAACTAAAACAAAAGCCTCTTGTTTTCTCACTCGGTGCCCAGGATGCGTCGTGCTCAGGGAACACAAGCTGTGTGATACTCCATTTGACCCGTACAGTTTATTTACTGCACGCTGCCAAAGCCCCTCTCCAAGCACTTCAGCACAATTCAATGTACTCAGCCTTCTTCATTGTCTAGCAGGTACACGGAGCAGCTGATCATGAGCCCACTGAAGTCAATGAGGATTTTTCTACAAATTTCAGTGCACTCTGATGTGACCTGAAGGAGGCAGAGGTCCCATGGAAGAACAGAGTAAGATCCTTTAAGCAGGGGTGGTAGCATGACACGCAGCAATGGGGCACAGTTTGAACATGGAGTGACTCCTTAGCCAGGTTCATTGTTCTTTTGTTTACTCGTCATCTTATTTGAAAAGTAAAATGTTCTTCTCTGAGCAAAATATATCTCTGAGAAATAGCTGCAAGTCTATATGCATTGCCGTGAGTAGCGTGCAAAGAAAAGGATTTTCTCAAAACTTGATCTTTTTGTGTATCCACCTTCATACACGCATACAGAATCAAAGTAGAGAATCTGGTTCAGCAAAAAACATTGTATGTGTGCATTATGACGCAGAGAAATAAAAGCCGAGTTTCATGAAACAGCTGAAAAACAAATCCCTGATGTAGCCTCAGTCCAAATCTCAGCTTCCCCATTTACCACAAAAACACCAGATTGCTTCTCTGTTTTTAAAATTAAGGTCTTTTCAACAAAATGTCTTTCCTCTCTCCTATTCTCTCCCTTTCTCTTCTTGGGGACGAAGCATACCAGCTTTTCTTCTTAAAGTTTCCAGAGTAAAAATGTCTCTCTGGCAGCAGCCAAGCAAAAATCTTGTGAGTCCCCAAAAAGGAAAATGAAGAGTCTGTGAAACTCTATGAGATTGGTTTAGTCTGTTTAAGATACTGCATCTATACAAGATCATAAGAAAATTGATTCAGATGAAAAATTAAAAAAAAAACCCTACAGAAAACTATTCTTTTCTTAGTTGAGGGCTGAGTATAACATAGCATTACTGATTTATTTTATTTTTTTTTAAATTCTAAAGTCCTAATCATACAGAAGAATCTTTATGAAAGGATAGTTGCTCCTCACAATGTTAATAAGAAGTAGCTGGCTTGCTTTCTTAAGATCAGGACCGTATCTATCCTGGAAAACTTCCATCAATATAGCCAGGAGTTAAACGAGCCAGGAACGAGGAAAACTTGAATAACTGTGTCAGCATTTATCTGCCCAAGCAGTGAAATTCAAAGTTTAACAAAGCAAGGGAAATCTTTTAAAATTCCACATTAACTGTAGTACATTGGAAAACATTTTCAAGCGAGTAGTTTAGAAGTCGGTTAGTAATTTGAGATCAACAACCCAAAGAATTAAGTTTTGTAACTTAAAGAATTTAAGTTAAAGTGTTAGACACATAAAATCATTGAAGATTTTGGCTTGGCTTTGACTGTAACAAAACAAGTCTCTGACCTCTGTTTTTCCAGGGCAGACTGAAAGTCAAGCTTTTGCCAAAGTCAAACTGTTACGAAACACCAGGCAGCTAAGAGAGCAGCTTAGATATTTATTCCGTATCCTGCATACCTATTATTTCAGAAATCCTACAAACGGCAATTGATCAAAACACGGGTCCATGAACCAGTCTAAATACTAGCTGTTGCTAACTAATATATTCACTGAGCTATCTTCAAACAGCGTCTGTAAAGGCAGACCAGATGGGCTTGCTGTTGCTTTTTTAGGCTGGCATTGCACTTCTTTTATCAAAGCTGGCGTTTCACTTAAAAACAAAAAAACTGTTTGAGTCAGAAAATTTTTCTTTTCTCTGTAGAGGATGAAGCAGGAAATACCGCTTTCCAGCATAACACGTACGTGCCACTCCTGAGAACTCGGTGGAAGACATAGGACCGCAGGAACAGGGGTGATTTCTTAACCGACTGTGCCACCATGAGGCCAAAGTACACAAATACACTAAAAATACATAACTATCTTTGATATCGGATGTTTTTAAAATAAAGAGCCTTCATAAGCACATATCTAACATTCTTGGTTTAGAAATTTCTAAAAAGTATGTATACAGAAAGCCAACAGCAGAGAAGCACTATTTTAATTCCAAAGTCATTACAAATACTTCAAAAAAAAAGAATAATAATATATACCAACTTTGCATTTACCACAGTATATATGAGTTTTAAGAAATTACAAAGTAAGGGTTGAGAATAAAGACATAAGGATTATATGAGTTAAGGAGGGCTGCATTAATGTGAACTTATTGCAAATTAAACTAAGGTAGCTTCATCACCTATTACATTTATCAGTGCTGTTGTAACCCAGAAACTAGATGTCACTATATGAGAATCCCAAAGAATCCAAACAAAAAGAAGTTCACAGATCACATTTATTTTATACTGATAGCATTAAGATGAGCACCAAGCATAGCTGCACCCATGGCTCCTTGGCACAGGGAACAGGAATGAATTCAGAGCTCTCAACTTTCATAACATAACCTCACAGTTAATTAATTCTCATGCAAATAAGAAGGGTCCCCAGCCCTTTTCAGCTATGAAGAGATCCAGACCCACTGTCCAGGAGCACACATGTCCCACCATGTAGAGGCACATCCCAGTGAGAAAGGAACGAAAGGGGAATGGCAGAGAAGAAAGAAGGAGAATGTCTATTCAAACAAAATAAATAGCAAGTGGAGAGCAGAGAGCAGAACTCAGGTCTTCCCCCTCCAGTTGGCTGCTCTCATCACCATGATATGGAGCCATACCCTCCGCATTCAACAGGAGAAGAGTGGCTCTTTCACCACCAGCTAAAAGGATTCCCTGGTGTGCAGGGCAATCTCTTGGAGAACATCAGTTTGAGCCCTTTCAACTCAAAAAAAAAAAAAAAAGACATAAAACTTGACAGTGAAGGCTGTCTCCCTGGGATGAAGCTAAAGACAGTACACGGACTCAGGGACTTGCCGCATGGCTTGTAGGGTTATCACCCCACTGCAACCCTAGCTGTGCTGACCTGCCATCCTTAGAGACAGCCCAGGCACTGTGGCTGCTGTCAGCCCCATCTCCTAAGCCTCTAAAGAGGCCACAAGGAGTGAGGTGAGAAAATATATAGCAAGATTTACTGCACTCCTACTTCAAATCCCATACTCATTTTTGTTATCTTGGGGGGTGTATATATATGTATATATATAAGGAATATGTTTCAGACACCTCACAAGAAAAGGCATAGACACTTAATTTTAGGTAACTCAACATCATTGTCCATAAGCTAAGTATCTACTCTGAGGACAGTCACTTTGCAGGTTCCATCAATGACACGGACAAAAAGGCTCAATTCAGAGGCCTGAACACAGGCTTGCAGTTACTTTTGAGACATCACAAGGTTTCTGAAACACCTCCATGATTCTGACAAATGTAACACAAATCCACAGGGAACCTTCTGTAGAAAGAGGAAGTCTGTGTGGGATTTCTGGTAACGTCTACATTTGAGTAACAGAAGTTTGCCCTAAATCTTAACTAGCTATATTGAGAATTTAGATACTAAGGACACATACAGACAAATAACTTCATACAATTATATTTCAGTCCAGAACTAAATCCCATATTTTAGTTTTGAGCTGAAATATGAGAAGACCTTACAACCTGGAAGATCATTTAGACGGCCATCCAGAGGCATTTAGTGCCTGTTGAGGTGCCCTCAGATACCTCACCTGGAACTTAGATACCTCTCCAGAAGAGCTGGAGCTTCCTGGAAATCCTGTGTCATCCTTGCCTGTCCATGCAGATATCTTGAATAAAGTACACTGCCTCACATGTCAGCAAATACCTTTGTATAGGCAATAAACAAAGCCTCCAATAAACTTAATTCCTCCCAGCTGAGATGAATGCCTGCTCATTGAAGCAGCAGCAGTAAACTTGCCAGACCAAAGACTGGATTCAAATGCAGTCTTCATGTAAGACATAGACATAGATTAAACATTCTCATTTTTAAGCAAGGGCTTTAATTCTTATCAGTGGTTTTCAACCTGAACGGCCCGAAGCTTCTTAAAGAGTCCGAAAAAGATGGCTAGGAATAATAAGCTCATATATAGAAACAACATAGAACTCTATTTACAAGAGATTTATCTTAAGATGTAGGTCTCAAACCTCTAATGAAAATTATTTAGGTGTCCACAAACCAGGAGAAAGTGAACTCAATTTTGATGTCATAAAGAAAGTGAGAGCTGCAGCTGATATTCCCTCCTGAATAAGAAAGCTGGAGCAGAGTGTAAAGCAAATGCCTGAATCCCAACCTAGCTGATACCAGGTATCAGCTTCTCTGCAAAATGCCTGCTGACTGGATTAGCTGACCCTTTGCTCAGGGCACTGATAGGTATGAACCCAGCCACTGGTGTCTAATGCTTCCAATGCATTTTATGGGTAGCTGGGATCTAAGATGAAGCAGCAAAAAGTTTGAGTGATGATTCTTAGTAGAAGCTTATTATTTGTCTGTTTACGTTTCCCAAACTGCCACAAGACTGGCACGTGAGAAAGCTTCAAAACTAAATAATTAACTTTAAGTTTTCTAAATTTTAATATTCTCTGTACATAAAGAAACAAAGAGGAGAATCTTTAATTTAACTGGGCTATAATGTACTCACTAACTGTAATAAGTTAAAGTACACATTAATTTGAGGGTTTATTTTGAGAAACCTGAAGGTTTTTATTATGGCGAAGGGTAGTATTTTGAGAGGTGTTCAAATTTTATTCTTTTTTTTTTCCATAACTAACACTCAGCATACTCACACACATGCACACACACACAAAGCCTCAGTTTGAAAGCTCTGCTTTGAACAGAGTCACTGTCTTCCAAGTGCTCATCTCCTGCTGACAAGGACCACTAAGATGAGTTCCTCGCTTGCCATCCTCTTCTGCCTCATGTTTGTGCAGCCCATCTCAGGTTCCCTCTTCCTCTGCAAGACTTTTACACAGAAACTCCAAAGTTCAAACCCAAGTACTGAAAAGGCATAAGAAGCCAGGAGAGTGGCATGGCACAATGCACAATCCTGGCAACAACTGTGCAGTAGCTGTGGCACAGGAACACGTTCACTGGTGTTGCACGCCATTGATGTAGGGAGGATTGAGGAGGTTGCATGTTGCTGTCGGAGAAGGAATAAAAACTAAAGCAGCCCCAAGGTTTTTCTTTCCTGCAAAGATCCTTAAGCAAATATCTTCTTTATTCTTGTTATTATGTATAACTAAAGACAGTAGTCAAAACTAGGGTTTTTTTGTTTAGGTGAAAAAAAAAAAGCTAAAAAAAAGTCTAAATCTGATCCATTTAACTTTTAATTCTGAACCCTGTGGTTTAACAGCAATAGTAAACCTCACAACACTATGAGAAGCAATAGCTAGGTATTGTAACAGAAGGAAAGTAAAGGTAAATCTTGTCCTCAGGACTACAGATAAAATCAAAATGATGTTTTAGAAAAAAAAAAAAAAGTTATAGGGAATTCAGGTGTATTCTTCCACTCCTGTGGAAGTCTATTGGAGCTCTTGCTATCTATTTTTTTTCATCTTTACTTGAATATTCATTCAGTTCTTCAGACTATTTCAGAAAAGTACCATTATTTGAGATTACTGCATCATTTTAACATACATTATTTGCATTACTGAATAATGCACAGAACTATGTGTAGCTGTAGTTTACTTTGTAGTAAGATACTTTTTGTAATATATTAATCTTGCCAGCTTTTCTGAGTTTAAGAAAGTGAGTTTGTCCGAATATGGTCATCAAGACTCAGTAAAGGGTTCTCTTTTTTTCATGCAGCAGACAGAAATGGGTGCAGCAGACTGATGCTAGCATTGTGGTGTATATAGAGGTCCTTTCCCACTTGGGTACATTAGAAGCTTATTAACATGTTATAGTCTTTCTTTCCAAGGATATATCATAAAATAGGCTGTAATTAATTCAGCATGAACATTCAGAAATTAAGTTAAAAGTCCAAAGTCAGGAAATGCAGGTAAAAAAAAAGAAAGGCTAAAAAGCTTTTTTGTTTTCATTTTGATGCCAGTAGGAACATATATTGAGCTACAGATTGTTCAGTTTATTTTTGCACTTAGTTTCATTGAATGTAATTGAAATTCTCCTGAGAGAAAGGCAAATGGATTTGGCCCAGTGTGTTTCTGAACAGGCTTTTGTAAGAAAATGATACAGACACTTAAATGCATCTCCAACTTCTTTATAAAGATATTTTCCATATATATCAAATTTCACGCATACTGATTGTCTCTAGACAATTTAGAGAACGCCGTTTAGATTAGTACACTTTATTTTGACTTTCTGTTCCTTTTTAAGATTTGACTTAATACAAGAGAGGCTCTTTGGGAATTGTTACTTCTATGTCTGGATCATCCTAACTTTTACAGCCTGTGTGGTCAAGTCAAACCACAGCCTACGCTTTACCATTACAACATCATATTTTATATAATGATACACAGACAAATGTACAAGCACTTAAAAAAAATGAAGCAATAATTATCATTATGAAAAATTGCCTGCATCATTGGTATTGAATTGCCCCAGTACAAGCATGCAAACCAGTCAATTTCTGCCAAGGCTACTTCAATTATTCTAAGATTCTGAAGACTCCCCAAATAATTTTTTATTTTTTTTCCCTTCAACTCAAATTGGTGGAAAAAATGTTTGTTCTGCCTCATTCCCACACATGGAATTTCTGTCCCAAAACTATGCTCATCATCATCTGGAATGGAGAGCAATTATCTCTGACTTTACAAGAAGTCATAAATCAGGCAATTTAGGCCTTGCTAGAGATAGAAATGAGGATTACAGGATTTTTTAATTATTTTATTTTTCGGTTTCCAGGCAGAAAACAAAGGTTTACAGTCCAAATCAACACACAGCTATTAATTATTAATGTTATTAATATTAATATTACTCATTATGAAGGGGTGCTTGACTGATTTTTAGATGTCTCCAAAAATAATTAATTTCACTTTTTGTCCTTCATGCCTCTTTATAACTAGCCCAGTAGCATCTTAGTAGAGTTATCTAGGAAGCAGAAGATAATATCTTCAAAAGTTAAAACTAACTGTAGATCAATTTGCCAGTACACAGTGGTGTAAAGTATCTTAAATCAATTTTCTATCCATTTACACTTCACATTTTCCA
The DNA here is from genome assembly GCF_964211835.1 of Anser anser. NCBI lineage: Eukaryota > Metazoa > Chordata > Aves > Anseriformes > Anatidae > Anser > Anser anser. The sequence continues at coordinate 31,157,818 of NC_139721.1, read as the reverse complement.
GCTCCTATCTAATTTTATGTGAACCTGGCATCATCTTTCAGGGACTGAAATTCCAAGTATTGCCTTTGATTCACTAACTTGGAAGATACTGGAGGCACCTTGCCTTATATCAGCTACTATTTGTTTTCTGACTTTGTGTAGTCTCCTCCCTTTATCAGTTTAATTTTCTAGGCTGCTAATCAGTTTTAAAAGCTCAGACGGCCTGTAGATATAAAATATGCAGATGCATATCCGCATATTTTATATCTGACATGGGTCAAGATATTACAGGCAAACAGGGCCACCCTTCACTTCCCCATGGGGTGTCCCCTTCTGTCACCTCAAGTGAAACAACTTCAGGTAGTTTAGGCCTCTAGGTAGGGTGAAGTGCTCTACACTTCAGAAGAAGTGGCTGTAGCTCTGGTGGAGAAAGTAAGACAGTCAAAGTAATTTCAGTAGCTGAACAGTATTTGCGTGCTTGGGTTATGGAGTTATAAGTTGAAAACTCTAGTTTAGAAAATATTATTTGCACTTCTAGCTTGACATTTGAATAGGAGGAAGAGCAAAATATAAGTCATGTACCATATATCTAGTCAAAATATTGCTGAGATGTTCTCATTAGAAGAAGTTCTCTAACAGTACGGTTAAAGCAGATCTCACTTCGCCTATATGCTCCTAATATGACCTCAGTTCCAGAATTTCTTTAAATGAGGAATATTCAGTCCTCAGCCTAAGCAAGAAGTGATGATAGAAATCTTGCTGCTTTCCCTCCCAGCATCACTCCCCACCCCACACAGACAACACATTTGATTCCTAATGACAAAAAGAAAGGCAATTAAAAGTTAAGTTCCCCAACAGTATGAATTATTTATATCTCCACTCACAAGATGCACTGCATCATTACCACAATTACCATACTCCACAGACCAGTCATCACCAGTCTAAACTCCAGACTTCCAATATTTTTTGCCTTAATTTTCTATTCTCTTTGCTATTAACTCTGGATCATAGTTTAACTACAGATCACAGAAGCTCCAACATGAGAGGATGGTAAAACTGCAGAGGGATATGTTTAATAAGTTTCTCAGAGGCTTTTTGTTTGCATGCTTTTCAGTGGTTTGAATATACCTGAATGAAGTCTCTGGTTCTGAAAACAGGGCCTAAAGTGTAGCTACAGTGAGAAAATTTTTTCTTCCACAGCACAAAGCCTTTGCTATTGTAGGAGATCTGACAGAAATAAGAAAAAGATTTTAACTGTTGGCTACCTGCTCTGAATTTCCAGTGATACCAAACAGTACATAGAATCCAAAGCCACAAACTTACATCAGTCATAGATGAATTTTACAGTTCTTAATCTTTTAATTAATCATAAATTTTAAAATGCCTTGATAAACTGTATAAAAGGAAACAAAATAGCACAGAAAAACTATAACAAGAAAACTAACGCTGCCTAATGAGAAACATCAACTTTTACAAGGAAACCACCCAATCAAAAATACATGCCTAGCCACGTATTTTCAAAAGGGATGCTTAGCTATCAGTCCCTGAGTAATATTGCAATTTAAATCCTTGAATCTTTTCTACTAACTATAATTTATTTTAAAACAGATACAGGCATTTAGATGCATAGAAATATCAGAAGTGGTATTACTCTCATTTTGCCACTTGAGGGCAGTCATTTAGTGTCCTCTACTAAAACGCTGCTCTTCAGGAGCAACTTCTCACGTTTGCAGTTAAGCTGTTCTGAGATGTGTCGTTAATACGCACACACAATTAATCAATCAATCAAACAAACAAGCAAAAAAAAGTTCTTTTCTGAACAGCCAATCTGATCTAAAATTCATTTCAGTCAACCTTTGGGAGAAAAAGCTAACAATCAATGTTGCCTATAAGAATAAAAATCAGTGATAAAAGTATAAGTTCTCAATCAAGAATTCAAAAAGAAAAGAACACTAAAAAAAATAATAATAATAGATGGTTCCAGTCAGGCAGGCCTGGCGGATTTGCCCTGGCATATGTAAGGTACTTATAAATAGAAAATGGGTGATGTTCCTTAAAAAAAAAAAAAAAAGGTGAAGGAGACAACTGAAAAATACAGGAGCTCTTGAAAGCAGGGCAGAGTTCATAGGAGAAGCCAAAACATTATGGATTAACCAGCTCACTGCAGAACTGTAAAATATTGAAATAATAAAGCAGTTTGTAGACTCTTGAAAGGCACAGAGCAAATGAGCAAGTGCCAAGCTGGGCTGCCAAGATAAAAACGTTGTCACACCAACTTAATTTTCATCTGTGATAGAACGTGTGGCCTTGTGCATGGTCTTGGAGGAGCAGTGAATGTCATATATCTTGTCTTCTGTTGCAGCTTGGCAGTATCTCCGATGGCTTTACTAAAAGCAAGTTATGAAATCATGGTTTAGCTAAAACCATAGTTTAGACAAAACATGTTTGAAAACGTGTACATAAATAATACTTATCATAGAACTTACAATTTGAACACTAGAACTGAGGGAGCCCTTATGAAATCTGCAGATGGTAGGAGGCTTAGGGTGAGGTGAAGGGTTTGTGTATCAGTCAGAAGTTCATTCAAAACACATTATAGATCTTTTCTTCTTTAATTAACTTATGTGGAATTTCCCATTGATTCTGCCACTCCATTCAACCAACACTCCTGCTCTGCTCTCATTCGAAAGTCCCCTCCAGCCACTGCCTTACAGAGTTAATTCAATCACATGGTCTCCTGGAATTGCTTTGCAAGGCCCACACTCCACTTCTAACTTCTTTTTCAAAACCCATTTCTGCTGTGCTGTGTTTTTCAATACATAGTTAGCCTGGCCATAGTTTAGTCTATACCCTTTAGATTCTGTGGGTTTCATCCACAGTAATGTTGCAGCTAACCACTGTTGCAAGAAAATTGTTTTTGAAGGTGATTATATAGTACTGAGAATAATACAGTCTATATTGCATTATAAATAAGCACTCACTAACAGATTCTTTAAGACTGTTACCCTTTTCAAAAGTTACAAACACATATCATCCCAAAATACATTTCTCCTGCATTATAACGTACAAATCTGATTCTCCAGTACTTGCTCAAATAAAAATAGTAGTGAAATCTTTTCTGAGCAGAACTATGGTTTACTGTAACAGGCTGAAACATTCTTTCAAGATTTATTTCCTCTATTGAGTGACTAAACTTAATTCTACTTAGCTTGTGAAATATGAAATTAGAAACTTCCCAAAGCATTATATCTCTTTATTGTTATACTTGAAAAAAAATCAAAGGAAGAGTTGTAAAAGGTGTTCAAAATTTGGGAGCTAATGAGGTTTTCACAACCCTAATAACAAGTTATTTTGTCACCTGCAAAATTTTTAGTTGAGATTTAATTTTTAGGTACTTTTGATACAAAGTATGACGCCTTTTGACTTTTTAAAGTAATGTCATCAAATACTTAATCACAAGTTATTTCTGTATTCCAGGTTATTGATAGCATGTAAATTTTTGTTTACCTGTTCAGGAGAAATAGAGTAACTATGCCATGTGATAGAAATAGATCACTGTTTTTAGCAAAACTGATACATTAGCATTCATAGTTTTAAAGCATTCTTCCCTCTCCAGGATATTTCAAGAAATATTGTGTGAATGTTTTAGACTGTTAGCTAATGTAAGCCTACACTATCTTAAGATGGAATTCAATAATTCTGAATTGGAGGCATGCATTGTCTAACATTAAGCAAACCTGGGCAAATTATGCATTGCTTAAAGAGAAGTAGTTTACACTATCTAAAGAAGACCACATGCTTCTTTTGGAAAGTCAATGAAAACAGAAATTTCAGAAAGAAAAATAATATTTGCATTACTAATAAGTCTAATAATTCAATAATTAAGAACTTCATACAAAATATGAACAAAAGAAGAAATAAATGATTGCATTCATTATGCTGAAGTGGGAGGAAAATTATAGGCCATTATATATTGCAAGAGACATCAATTCTTAGGATTAAAATGCACTTCAGTGAAGAGCTCATGTTTTTTGGATAAAAGCAGAACTCTGAACAAATGCAAAAACCATTAGTCTCAAAGTTAAAAACACATTCTCTTTTACTTTCGAATATACCAATACTCATTATATTTAAAAGCTGTTTGCCCTGCACAGTGGAATTTACACTATTCAGAACACATCACCTTGCTGTGGTATGTCATCCATTTATTTAATCCAGATTAAGGGAAGCAGTGACAGAGGCGGTCGGGGGAACTGCTGTACTATGGCAAGTGTAATCAGCAGTGACAGAAAACAGAGTTTTGAAAGAGTGATCAAGAGCTGGATTTTCTATATGTAAAAGTTAAACTTGCAAGTCTACCAGTACCTCAGGCTTCATATTACTTATTTTTGTTTTACCTTAACTAACAGAAAACTTTGAACAAAATCCATATAAATTACTTTGGCCCTTGTGAATAATGAGGCTGGATATAGCCAGATGTTATAGCCTTCAATTTTGCCTCCAAAGAAGGACACCTCTTGTGAACTTGCCCCAACTCTAAATACAAAAGGATGGTCTTAGTTATGAAAACTACCTTGTTCTCTCTATATACCCAAGACCTTCACTGGTGCTAAATAACAATCACCAGATATTGCTATACAATGAACACTGCAACATCTTTGAGCTCTGAGTCCTGCTGCCAACTGCTCACAAGATGAGCTCTGAGCAGGAACATTTCTTTGATACTTCAGATGCACAGTGGTACAATGAGTTCCACAGCACTTTCTTCAGTCAGTCTTTGCCTGCCCTGATGATTCAGACTGGTAAAGTCTCTGGGCAAGAAAGTAGCTCATTCAATAGCGAGTTGGCTATTGAACACTCATCATGACCAAGCCATAGCTTTGGTGCTGTTCTGCAACTGCATACAATGCCTGGCAGCTAGCAGGCATGCTGAAATGAATTTGGCTGGGAAAAAAAAGCTAGTCTTTTCCCAGACAGTGCCCACACTTTGTTCAGGGACAGTACAAGTTCAGCTGGCAGAGTGGCTGGCACTACCCTGCTTGAGCAAGAAGTGGAGGAAGAATTCAGCCATACAGAGCAGTGTGCAGTGAACAAGCCCCAACTCGATTCTGTTTCTACTGCAGGTATAACCAACCAGATTATTTCAGTGTTGCTGTATTTCTTTCTCTCACTTTTTCCAACTCGTTAGGAAAGAAAAATGATGAAAATTATAAACCAACCTGCAGCTGGTACATAACAGCTTTTATGTGTCTCAGTACAAAAGACTTTGATTGAAAATCTTATCATCTTAATTTTATTTATTCCACAAACATATATACAGTGCTGTTCACATGCTAATGATATTTGCCTTATTTCAGTGTTATATTACTACAGAATAGATTTAGTGCAATTTTGACTTAGCCATATCTTACCAATTGATGCTTGTGCAAGGTGTTCTATGGGTATGAGAAAAATACAAATGAACCGAATTCCAAAGCTTTATTTTTTGTTGATAAAAGTGAGACGTCCATGAAGCTAACATTTGCCTAACATATTTCTGTGCTGTTCACCCATCAGCAAACAAGCAAAACCCACAAAATAGTTTATGCCAATTTCAAATACAAGTGTATTTAATGATGAATAATGATGATTGACTGATAAGAGGAATATGAAGCAAAAAGAAATATAAAAAAATAGTTTATTAAATGGACTTCACTCTGTTGAAGCATTACTTTCTGATTCTATTTAGATGCTCTTATTTTGCTAGATCCTGCAACATCATTATTTATTCCCATGTTTCTACCTAATTTGTGCTGCTCAGCAGTCATTATAAGCCAGAGCCTGAGAGCTGTTTCACTTATCCACATCCTAAATGATGAGCTTTACTTAACATAAGCTTTAGCAAAGCAGAACACCTACTTTTAATTGGCTTATGACACAGATACTTAAATTACGGTTCCACCCCGTTTTCCTTACCTGCTTATTTAAATTCATGTAACTAATAAAAACAAATAATAAATGTTTACATATTTATTACTAGTTGAACTAAAGTGCTCTGTACTACAACATGGCCTAGAAAGTGCCACAACCTGTTGTTCATTATTTGAAATACTCATCTGTATTTCAAGAGATCACCCATATCTCCTTTGTCGGTAGCATGAGGAGAAGACTGAAACAATTACAGTTTTGTAGGGTAGCAGATGCTGTATAGATAGTATATAGTGTGTGTATATATATATATATACACACACATATACACATACATATATATACATACATATATATATATACATATAGTGTATAGATACTATAATAGAGTAAATCAGCGTAAGGAAACCTAGTCCCTTAATAAAAATCAACCACACAGCTTTAAAAATGTCCTCTTTTTTGCTGTCTTAAATCTGTACCTAAAAAAAAAAAATCCTTGATGTGGCTTCCTCTTTTGAGACTCTGCATGTTAGAACTTGATTTTGCTCTACGGATCTGTTTTTATGTTGTAACTGTGAGAAACTGTCATATAAAAAGAAAATCTGGAAAGATTAATTAATCATTGTATAGACAGACAATACAAGCAATCGTACATTTTACAAATGTTTAGTGAGTATCACATAGAGGTTAAAGCTTTAAAAAGCCTGTAGGCTTAAAAGATGATGAGAGCCTCCTGGAACAGCCTCCACTGTCTTGTACTAAACTACTGAAAAATCAAAGGACTTCAAAACCAGGCACTGGAACTACATAAGAGATGGTCTCGCTTTGGGCTCACAACAAAGAGTAGGTGTGTGTGCCAAGAGATTTTCTGAAGACAGTCTGAGGGGGAAGACTACTTCCCTCCCACTCTCCACTGTCACAACTGGGCAAGACCTGGAAAATCCAGTTAGTGAAGCAAAGAACTGGGGATGAATGATGCTGAGGCAGAGGTTTCTCTGAGATACTCCATCTAGGCTACCTTAGCCAGTGACTACTTCGTTATCTAGACAAATATGTTGCTTAATATCAAGTGCAATCTGCTTGATATTGAGTAATATTGCATGTGCATACACCTCTAAAAGACAGGGAACCTTACATTTCTTTAGGAACTTTCTACCAAAATAATTAAAACAATCATTGGAAAAGGTTATTTTGCAAATATGTTTCCAGAATTGCTACACAGCTGTAGCTGGGATAGCCCAATACATTCAGCCAGTTTGTGAGTAAATATCTCATTTTTTTTATGTTTATTGTAGGCTAAATACAATCTATTATAGACTATAGTGCCCTGGGACTTACACATAATATCCATCAACTATAGAAACTGGCATGGACATCATAATTTAAGGTAGAGCCAGGTATTATTTATTTTAATCTAGTTAAACTACATCCTCCCATGGAACATGAGTATGATGTTGGTAAAATGTAATTTAGTCATGTACTAAATAGAAGCTATACCTTCAAGACAATGTTTTTCTCTTTTGTTAATGACAGACATTTTGTGTGGTACATACAGTCGACTTTTTACAAAAATTACGTAGCAGTTTCTCTATTGCTCACAGGGAACTGTTTGACGTATGCAGGCAATGCAAATCCTTCAAATAGTTCTAGAATAGCATCTAGGAACAAAGCTGTTGGTTTTCTGTTTTGTTGGTTATTGCAAACAAATGTGAAAATGCAGAAGCTCACAGGGTAGCTGCTGCAAAAGCAACTAAGTATACCATCATATCATTTAGAGTTATTCATATAAATCATTTGATTGTGATTTCTAAGAGCACTGATGTCTAAAATGTTACCTCTTAGTAAAATAGGGCTTTGCTTATTGCCATTTTTTTTTCCTTTTTTCACTAAGTAAATCATTAAAAACAGTTAGGAAAAAATATTTTCTTCCATGGCTATTGATATAATTTCTGACAGTTCTGCTTTAGTAAAGCTTAAAGAAAACAAAAAAATCCACTGTCAGATGGATTACTTTTTTTAAAAAAACAAACAAAAAAAAAAAAACACCTGTAGCTGGAATTTTGGAAAAATAAAAAGCACACTACATTCAGCTGGTCTGCACTTTGACAGAGAATTATCATCTCTGGATTACAGTGTTAATGTGAATTCTTTGAGATATCATTCTGTCTGCAAATTAATGGATAATGAAAATGAATATTCACTTCCATCTAATTATTAGAATCATTAGAATTAGAATTATTAGAATAGTTCAGTTGGAAGAGACCTACAAAGATCATTGAGTCCAATTACCCAACCACTTCAGGGCTAACCAAAAGGCAAAGCATATTAATGAGGGCATTACCAAAATGCTTCTTGAACACGGAGAGGAATGGGGCATCAACCACTTCTCTAGGAAGCCTGTTGTGTTGTTTGTTCACCCTCACAGTGAATAATTTTTTCCTAATGTCCAGTCTGAACCTCTCTGGCACAGCTTTGTGCCATTTCTGCACATCCTGTCCTGTTACCAGAGGACAGAGGCCGGCACCTCTCTCTGCTTCCCCTCCTCGGGAAGCTGCAGAGAGCAGTTGCAGAGGTCGCCTCTCGGCCTCCTTTCCTCCAGACCAGACAACCCAAGTGTCCTCAGCCTCCCCTCACAGGACATGCCTTCCAGACCTTTTACCAGCTTTGCTGTCCTCCCTTGGACACCTTCAAGGACCTTAACGTCCCTTCTATACTGTGGAGCCCAGAACTGCATGTGATGTTCAAGGTGAGGCCACACCAATGCTAAATATACCAGGAGAATCACCTCTTGTGACCTTTGGCTGGCCATGCTGTGCTTAATACACCCCAAAATGCCATTTGCCCTCTTGGCTGCCAGGGCACACTGCTGGCTCAACGTTGAGCCTGCTGCAAACCAGCACCCCCAAGCCCCTTTCTGCTGAGCTGCTCTCCAGCCACCCATCTCCCAGTGCGTACCTGCATCCAGCACTGCTCCGTCCCAGGTGCAGAACCCGGCATTTTCCTTTGCTAAACTTCTTGCCATTGATGATTGCCCAGTGCTCCAATCTACCTACATCCCTCTGCAAGGCCTCTTGTCCCTCAAGAGAGTCCACTTCCTGCAAAGCAAGATAGACTCTGACTTATAAATTCATCCTGTCAAAGATGTAAAAATACATTTCAAAATTTCAAGATAATGGGAGCTGCATCATTTTGTTACTCTTGGATACCTAGAAATGTTGTGCAGGCCTCTTTATCTCTATAGCTGAAAGGAACTTTAAATGCTTTGATTTTATTTAAGTATTTAAATGTATTAAAACTGGGAACAATTTTAAATAGCATTTTGTATATATAGGACTTTTATATATAGGAAGGAGAAAAAAATAGATGATGGTTTTCCCATAATGACCTTTTAAATAAAATCTGTTCTTCGGTTTTTCTTATAGCTCCTTGTTTTTTTCCATCTGCCTGGAAGACTCTGAGACCTCTGCAAGATCCTCGTGGCTCAGACAGCAATTTCTAACCATGCAGAAATTGATTTTCAGTGTTCTGTGAATTAATTATCAGTCGATGCCACTTTATTACTGCTGTATTGTAACTTTGCAAAGTTAATTATAGATCAGGAATCTGATTTTAAAATGCCTTTTTTTTTTTCCTTGTTAATACCAGCGTCCACTAGCTCAATAGATCACAGAGACAGAAATGAGGAAAAAATATTTTATCATCAAGGACAAGTTCATTGCTGCTTTCAGCACGTATAAACCAAACAATGAGTCCAACTTTTCCTAAGCTGCCATCAGTATCATCTCTTGACTTTGCCACAGATTTTGGCATGTGCATAGGCCTTTAAGAGCTGCTTCAGTACCACTTTTCATTTGGTATCACAACAAAAAGACTGCATGTTATACTTCAATCTTCAAGAAAATTACACAAATATATCATCATATGTTTTCCTGTAACTGTGTTGGGAACTCCGGACTTCCACTTTTCAACAAAGTTGCCAATTATATAAAGAGCTTAAAATGTCACTATAGGCACAGAAGCACACTGAGTGCTGAGTTTATGCAGAGAGCTTTGTTTTGTTGCTGACATTACCTAGGGAGTGTACTCGTTTTTTACTCTTTCTCTGAATACCAAAGGAGTCAGACTATCACATCTATCCATTAATTTCTGCATTACAAATAGGAAACCTTCTTGAGAGCATAAGTTCTGGAATGGATGTTTTTTGCCAGCTATACTCTGTACGAATAGCATCTTCAACTATATTGTGCGTTTTTTTCTGTTTGTTTTTTCAAAAAATATAATCAAATAATAACTACAATTTGAGATTCTAGCTAAATGTTTGTTACTTCCTGTTACAGACATGCAAGTATACGGATTATGAATGTAGTAGTGAAGTTAGTATGTAAGAATGTATTTTACAATAATATAATTCATACTTTTCTTGTTAATGAATAAAAACAATTTATATTGGCAACAAACACTAAGAATATTTCAGCATCAGTTGTCAAATCAATGAACTCTTGCTTTATTTTCTGAATTTTTTACAAGGTATATGATTGAAAATACCACACATTGAAAAAGAAGTGATGAAGTTTATCAACAGATTTAGGATTATTAAACATGGTGCAAGATACATAATTAGTGACTTTAGTTTACAAATGCCTCTATGAATCATTTAAGAATAAATCAGTATTTTAAGGGCTTAGTCAGACAAGAAGGTGCTTGTAAACGAGGCACTTCAGGATATGCCTAACTCACCACAGAGACATCTTATGATAGAAAAACTGCTAAAGCTTTTACTTGTAAGGAAGTTTAATCTAGTACAATAACAAAGTAGGCTGTATTTTACCTTTTTTTTTTTTTTAATTGTGCTAGCATTTACTACTTTCTATAATAACTCAGTAAATTTTCTAAGGTGGTAATTGTTATTAAGCAGCAGCTAGCCTGTCCCTATGCTATCTTTATTTAGCCTTCTAAACAGTGTGTCTTTTTAATGAGACCAGAATTCTAAAAGTTGAGATTCTCTACTTCTCCCCCATCACAAATCTTTTTCATCACAATTTTTCCTTCCATTTTGGATATTACATTTATCTACATATTTCATTTATATATTCCAATAATTGGTGTAACTTCATCACATTAAGCTAAAATGGTGTCTGCTTTTATCACCTTTTACTACACACTTTCTGAGGTAAATGGGCTTTTCCTAGCAACATGGACCCATTAATTAATCATTATTTATTTTTAAGTTAGTTTTCTAAATTTCTTTTGCTGCACTGGTGCTATTCCTCCCAAGATCTCTTCTGAGCTGGAAGATGCTTTTTTGTCTATGGTATATACATTCTGCTGACTCTTGCAGAGTCTCTGACTCCTTTTTAGTTATGCTGTCAATTGACAGACATAAACATTTTCTGATATTATGCTAATTGGTGTGGTTTGGACAACGTGATTTTCGTAGGTTCCAGATTTGATCCTTGTTACCCCTTTTGTTTTGAATTCTCTTTTCTATTTTTTTTATATTCTCTCATGTTCGTGCTAGCCAAGAACTTAACCTTCCTCAGTAAGTTTTCATGTGGGTTGACAAATTTTCTTTGCTTGGCAAATTTTAATTACTTCAACAGAAGCCATTTCTTTGTATTTGGAATCTGGGACAAGTCACAATATTTTATAAACCTCATATTTTATAAATCCCCCAACATTCTTGCATCATTAGGTCAGTTCTATCCTCTTTTTCTATCTTGCTTTTTTACAGACTTAAAAAAGCTTCACTTTTATGTATAGTGTTCTAGTTTTTCAATTTACTTTAAAAAAAAATAAAAATAAATAAGGTTCATACAAACTCTTTTGCCATATTCATATATGGCATTCTTACAGGAGTCAACAACTCAAAGTAGAGCACCTTCAAGGTGGAAAAATGTCCCAAATATGACTACTATACCTCCTAAATTTTCTCTGTTACTCTCTTTTATACTGTATGCTAGACATAATGTTAGTGCAAACTGCTAATTTAGCTTTTCTTACTCTACTAGATCTCCCAAGGAAAAAAAAACCTTTAGCCAAAATACAGATTGATAGCATGTTGCTACCAGACAACAGGATGTGTTTTTCATGACTATTTTGCTCCTTTTCATTCAATTTATATATAAAGGCTAGCAATAAAACAGAGATTCTGATGCAAGTAAAGCCTTCAGAATGGTAAAGCGCTGGACCTACAGCATTCAAGACAAAGACAATGCACGCACTGTAAAAATATTCATGCAAAGTGCTCAGACAATACGTATATTGTAAATCAAAGAAGGGAGGAAAGAAATAGAGCTGCCCAGTCCATTTTAAGAGGAAAAAAAAACGCTATTGTTTTTCCATGGCATTGTTAGAGACAAAGAATGCTGAATAAGTGATAAACTTAGCTTTTGTGTGATTAAGTGCACCAGCTGTATTTCCAAATTTTAACAGTCAGCTGGATGATTTTCAGCAGCCTTTCTGATTAAATGTCTGCCTTAATTCTTCCATGATGGTCTTTCACATAATGTAGATTTGAATAGCCATATACAGCAGCTACCTATCCTAGAACAAGTGAGAGGTTTTTAATATCTTGCTGCTTCAAATCAACATCATTTGAGATACTAGGAGTCATTGAAGTCACTTATGTGACATGGCACACCATAAATTAATGCAAAACAGACTAAAATACCAGTGTTCTGAGTCTTTTTGTTATTTGCTACATGTATCATTAAAATAGGCTAGGACTTTCCTATGAAGTCAGGTGAAACAGCCCTTCCCAAAGGGTTATTTCTCTGAATGGTAAATAAAGAGAGAAATGGAAGAAGACAGACCTGGATATACATGATAAATAGCACGGTCAGGGAGTGATCCCTCCACAAATGTAGATTACAATTTATTCACAAAAACAGGTACACAAATATTGCATAATACAAATTCTATCAGGACTTTTTTTTTTTTTTACTTCCTCAGTTTTAGTTTTCTAAGTTGAAGGTATTCTCTGTCAGAGGAGAGAGCTTGCAGGTTTCCCTTTTGGATAAATATGTCTTCTTCGAGGGGAAGAATGGTCATATTTAATTACTTTAAGGCATTTTGGTTCCAAGGCCCTTTTTTCATACACAGGATCAATAGAGAAATTCTTCCACCGTAACCCTCTTATATAAATGTTTCCTTCCCCAAGGCTGTATTGAATTTAGAACTGGAATAGTGAAGAGTCAATAAAGACATGACAGAGACAAGCAGACATGGATAAACTTTTGGCCTAATGTTATTTTTGGTGGACCTTTGAGGAAACTTCAGCAAAGCTTTAAATTCACACCTAATCATCATATCTTCGTACCTACCTAGGTCGGCAGGCTGAAGAAAACTGGAGAAAAAACTAAAAAAGAAAAACAAAAAAACAACAACAAACAAAAACAAAACAAAACAAACAAGAAACAGAAACAATGTGAATGCCAATTACCTTTTACAAAAATCAGGATTGATTCTGGCTTGACTCCACTTTCTGTGACAGCCTAAATATCTATGCTAATGTTGAAGTGGTGCATTTGTTGGTGAAAAATCTTTGAATTATGGAAGAAGCTTCATGAGGAAAAACAACCATATGGAGGGGCAAAGTGAAGACCTTCCTTCTGATTTGCTGTGCCTTGAAACAACACAATCATACCATGTTTTATTACTAGTTCATTACACTGAATAAAATCAAACAGTTATATAGTTCTTGCTATTTGCTAACTAAAATTAAAACTCTTCATACATAATGGGATAACATAAGTAAAATGAAAGAACATATTATATAGTCAGGTTTGGTTGCATTTTCCTTAAAATGGAGTTGAAATAAATCTATACTGCTACTTAGTCATATACTACTTAATCATATACCACAACTTGTTCAAAGCAAGAGTCTCACCAATTGAGATACATGATGTGTGTTGAAAGAAGTGATTATAGGAGCCAGAAATTTAGGTTTTCAGTAGAAGATAATACTGTTTATAATTCTACCTTCTTTTTGTAAATTCTGTTAGAAATTTCAGATGAGTGGTGCAATACATTATAAACTTACTCTATAAAAACCACCTCCCAAAGCTATCACCTCTCTCTCAGAATGCTGTTTGAACAGCTTTACATGTCATAAGGAACAAGCATTCAATAATATTTTTTTTAATAAATGCTCTCCATCTGGAAATTAAGACCAGCTCCACAATATTGACTTTCATTGCTGCAAAAACAACAGCTGTTAAAAAACTCAAATTTAAACAGTAATGCAAATAAAATTTAGGGTGAAAGAAAAAAACGTAATCTTCTGATAAGAATTTGAGTGTTAAAAAAAAAAAACACACTTCATGGAAAGTAGAATGGTTAAGGCACTCAAGATTGTCAGTTCAATTCCCAGCTTTGTCACAGATTTCTTGTTTGAGCTTGCTTATTTGCTTTCAGTGTGCTCCCAGTCTCCATTTGTAATGCAGAAATGAAAGATTTCTTCTTCCTTTCTTCTGTCCTTTGCACTGAAGATTCAGACTATAAGATATCAGATAGATAAACACCTATATATACAGCAGATACACACTCATCACTTTGTATAGCTGCATGAGGTGACTATCATGACATGTTTGTTAACTACACCAGTGCTGTCAGCATCAGTTAGCTGTTCTCCAAGCTGTAGGACAGAGTTACTCAAGAACTTCAGCAATCAGAAAAACTCTAGACTGAATAGGGCTCAGGCAAAAGCCAAGCATCTCTGTTCCCAGTGATCACTGTTTCTGAGTATTCCCAGAGCCTAATTTTAAGCGTACAAGGAATTCTAAGGATAGTCAAGGAGGATAAATTGGCTCTGGAAATTTATCCATGTCAGACTTGAGGAAAATTTTAGAGACTGATGGTCATAGTAAGGCAAAATCTAGGTGACTCAGATCTTGGCTTTAATGCCACGGGTATGTATATCGCCAGGGGAGGTTTAGGTTGGATATTAGGAAGAACTGCTTTACTGAAAGGGTTGTTAGGCTTGCAATGGGCTGCCCAGGGAAGTGGTTGAGTCACCATCCCTGGAGGTCTTTTAAAGACGTTTAGATTTACTGATATGGTTTAGTGGAGGACTTGTTAGTGTTAGGTCAGAGGTTGGACTAGGTGATCTTGGAGGTCTCTTCCAACCTGTAATTCTGTGATATCAAGGACATTGTGGGGTCCAGACTGCTTTTGAGAACTCCTCAGTCCACAAGAAATTAATCACTGTCACTATCAAAGATTACCAGTATGGTGCATATTTTACCTTACGTCGTATGTGTGTTTTGTATTGCACACCAGTATATGAACATATAGTTTTGGTTCTATAGATTCATTAAATACATTGTTTATTCCAAGTTTTTAGATAATATCTAAAAGTCGTCCCAACAGAGTTTTCTCTCAACAAAAACTAAAACAATAATCACAACTCAAAACTCTCTCTCGGTGTATCAGATTTTATTTTATTTTTTAAGAATTAAAAGCAGAACTAACCAGCTACCATAATAAAAGATTGTTGCAGCTGCAAAATTAGTGAAAGGACATGATTTGTAAAAAACATTTACAGGTAACCAGCACTCAACACTTAAGAAGGTATAGAAATATTGCTGTTGCTGTTTGTAAAGGATTGTCTTTAATCTCTCTTTTTTTTTTTTGATAAATTTCATTATTTGATCACAAAATATTGTAAAAATCCCATATTGCAAAGATACATTCCATTTTGGGTGTACTTTCAATTCAGAAAATGTTTTATAAAACAATTAAATCGTGGTTTGTAACCTAAAGTCTCTTAGAGACATTTGAAGTAAGTGTAAAAATTGAGAGTCTGTTCCCCCAAAAGGACAACTTTCAGCTGAAAAGCCATGCTAATGGCTATATGACAATATATATATATATATGGGTGATATTGGTGGTTGGTGGATGGTTGGACCATATGATCTTGGAGGTCTTTTCCAACCTTAATGATACTTTGATTCTATAATATCTGCTAAGCCCTAAAATCTCAGAATCTAGGGCAAGCTAAAAATTGAAAGATAATATTGTTGTTCATAGTAACTGCTTTAAGAAGACACAGGAAGAACATTTTTAGGAGAAAAAAAAATGGAAAGACTAAGTTTCTATTCTGTCCTCCCACCATTCTACCAAAATCTCAGAACCAGTACTTCCTACTCCTCACTGACTTTTAACCTGCTGACTGTGCAATCTTGTCCTTTCTTCATTTTTTGAAGCAGTGTTCTTGGTCTCGTTCCACTTCCTTTATCGTGATCTAAAAAGTATCTTTCCTAACTGCTGTCTTCAGGTTCCTAGAGTCCTGTCCTTACTCTCCTTCTGTTGTCCTTCTGTATCTTATTTCAAGTGGGTCTCCATGTTCTCTCTTCACAACACTTCAAAAATGTTTGTTGTTTGTTTGTTTGTTTCTATTTAGCCATGCAATTGAAAATTTCATTTAAATTCTTATGGATTACTATGGATTACTACAATGTCCTTATTGGTTTTTGCCCTGCTTGTACAAGGTCTGACCACTGTTACTATAATGAACTTTCTATCTTGTCACGCTGTCACACTGATTGCAGAATTAATTTCTGTGCACTCATAGAACTCTTTCTTTCTTTACATCAAGCTGCTTTACCCACTTCTAGAATGATCTTCATCAAATACTGTTTCTTAGTCAACACAATGACTCCTGCTTGGTCCATTTTGCAGGCCATTTTTTACAGTTTCAGTGCAAACATATTTGTGTTTTCACATGCAAAGCTTCTAGGCCTGAGATCTGAGATGAGACATATCATGTCCCACAGGGATATCTCATAGCCAACTCCTACTCCCTTTATGTGTTTTTTTGTTTGTTTGTTTGTTTTGTTTTTAACCGAGTGTTCAGGCTGCTCCTGTTTTATGATTCCTGTCTGTTGAAGAAGATCAGGAATGATTTACCCAGCTGTATTCTGCTATCCAGCATCTTGATCATTTGAACATAAACTACACTTGGAAATGTCTCGTTTTGTGCCTGTTTTTGTATTGTGCCTAATCTAATCAGATCTTCATCTAGGATCAAAGCTTTCTTATGCTATGGTAACTCAAATGACACTAGTAAAAATCCAGTCTCAAAAAAGAGGTAGTTTAGATTAATTTTGGATTATATTCTGTTCAGACTGGTGAAAAGTATAGCTGCTTACGAGGCTAAAATGAATGAAACTGTAGTGCTTGGAATCAGCTGCAGAGGTCTGAGTTATAAAAGTAGAGGTCAGACACATTTGTCCTACAAATTGCAAGTTACAAGTCTGTGCTGTACAGCTACTTATCCACTTAAGTAATCTTTTATTGCCTTGAGATAGTTAGCATACGCTGTCCAAAGGCTCTTTGGAAATGGTGCATGCTCTGCAGCTCCAGCATCATGTAATTTAATACTACTCTGGAAGACATTGCCTGTGTGGATATTCAGGACTCATTTTATACAATTTTATTTGTCTAAGTGTTCCTATCTATACAAGTACAATGAAACTCCACACATTATAAAATGTTAGTGTACAACCTATTCTACAGTTTTATTCCCCCATTTGTAACATCTGAGCTCATACAAACAGCAACTAAATGCCTTACAAATTCTTCTCTGTTAATCCTCCTTTTTTTGACTGCAAAAAGTGTTTGCAGGAGGCTTTTGTGAAATTGTACCTTCCACTTAGCTCTTGCTGGAATTTGAACTATTTTTCCAGTCTCCTCTTTCTTCCCATCCTACGCAACAAATGGCCTTTTACCCTATTGTCGAGAGTTATCTGAAAAGGTTATTGTTTCTTCTGTTTCAAGACTGACACAGTTTGCTCTAGGATCATAAATAGACTCAAAGAAATCCTCAACCACAACAGAAGATCGACTTGAAAATGGAATTACTATAGATGCCTTGAGTTTCTGAATGGATAGACACAAGGAACAGCTGCATTTTTTTCCAATATACACTCAGAAATGAAAGAGTAAAATTAAAACAAAACAATTACAAGCTAATTACTTTTTATAAAATTAAGTGTTTTGGAGGAAAAGATTCACCGCTATTGATACAGAATCACTGAGGTACCTTATCTGAGAAGCAACTATTTTAAAGCAGAAAGCCCCAACACCCCCAACGTCATTAAACAAAACCACTGACCAGCTTTGGGCACAACACTTACCAGTAATGAAAGTGCATCTTTTTTCTATTGAAAAAAACATATCATGAAATATACATATCTGTACAAAATTAAAAGGTCCCTCAGGAAACAGGCAAATGTCTTAACCAATGAAAAAAAAAAAAATCCTAAGGATGACCACCAACCAACCCAAATGCAGGGACCAAGAATAAGTTTTAATAGCTGGTACCCAAAGGAAAAATGAAGAATTGCATGTGCCTTGGAAATCAGAACTGTGTATGTTTAACTGCCACCTACTCACCAACAATTAAAAAATGACAATAAACCCACAGGCTTCTGTTATTTAGAAAATTAAGATTAGACACTATCCAAAACAGAACAGAATGCTGAACTGAAAAGAATACTGACATGAAGGAATACAGAAAGGGAAACAGAAAGCAAAGCTAACGGACAATGAAAATGGGCCTTCTTCAGTTTTAGAAATAGCTTTAGACAAAGTTTTAGAAGTGCAGGCATGTTGTTGAGAAGTCTGTCTAATACCTTGGCCATGGGATGTGCTGGATTTGGAGTTAGGAAAAGTTATATTTTCTTTGGTCAGGCTGATAGGGCTTTCTTGTTTCCTGGCTGTTTTCAACTATTTTGGAAGTGAATAATCTAAAATACATAGGACAACTCTGGCACATTTCTGCTGACAAATTCTCTGTATCTGCAAAGGCATCAGGTTGTGGCCACTCCAACGGTTTTTGTTTCTCTCCTCCTTGTTATGCACTGCAGACGTAGTAATTTATTTATTTATTTATTTATTTATTTATTTAATTAATTTAAATTGATTATATACATTGCAGGATGATCTCTGCTGCATTGCAAACTGAAAAGCTGAGATGACAATCTTTTGGATAAATCTCTTTTTAAAGGACTGTACAGTGATAAACTTCTGGACTCACTGACTCCAGTCTTAATAGGGTTCCTCAGATCACTAAAACAGGTATAAAAAAAAGAATCTGGAAGAAAATCAAGATTAAGATTTTACATAATTTTAAATCTGTACCAGTCAATGAAATACAGGCTGTATATTACATGCTAAATATCACTGCAGGCTGAACTCCAGGGAGTATTAGTAAGACAGAAAGACACCAAACTAAAAATGAAATGGTGGCCACTGCACACAGGTATATACTGAGAAGAACCTGCTTGTTACAAGAGTTACACACTGCTTTAGACTAGACTCTTTTTGCTGTAAATTTATTGATTTTAATCATTTGATCTACAAATTTCAGTATTGTGCCAGCTTCGAAATGTACTTTAATGTCAGTAAGAAAAATAGTTTTATCCAAAAACTGTAAGGGTAAATCCAACTTGGGTAAAAAGAAATTTGAGGAGTGCTCATTTGTCCATGTGCTTTGGATGAGGAACTTAGCCACCAAAACTCAAACATATTCAAATCCTTAAAAGTCTGAAAACTACACATGCTCTGAGAGAACTGGGGAGTTTAGCGAAAACCACTCCTAAGATGCCTTTCTCACAAAGCACACCCCACAGCAGAGTCAGTAGGGCTTTTCATTAACTCCTTACCTGGGTACCACTTCTGGAAATTTAAAGCTTTCACTTTTTGTGTTCTCTGTTTGTTACTCCATCTGGCTTCAGATGCATGGAAAAGGAAGTTGCGGAGTTCAAAATGCAGAGGGGACATGAGCTAGGAGAGGGTTCTGGTAAGAAGAGGAGTATACTGGCTCAGGCTTTTCAGAAAGGGATGGAGGGGTATGGTGATGAGCCAAAATGACATTTGGCAGTTGGGAAGAGATGAAGTGAAACTTAACTACAGAGCCTCTAATATATTTGCTCCACTATGAATTCTTAGGAAGTGGAAAATCCCACAGCCTGGAGAGGAGCTCTGTTGAATACCAGCAGAAGGAATGAAGAACAAGTTACGTTATGAAAGAGACAAAGGGGAAGGAAAGCAAAATGGAATTCAAGAAAAAAATAAATAGAAGCAGCAGGATGTAGAAGAGAAAGAGAAACCTGAACAAAGAGTAAAATGGGACATAATATAACAGAGGGTCTGGCAATGGGTGGAAAAATCTGAGAGAAGACAATAAATACTAGGTTAGCAGATTAAGATGAAGATTCTTAGTAACTAACATCTCTGGGGACTGGTATGAAAAACCTGAAGGTGGGACTTAGTTTGAATGTTGAGGAGGATGCAAAGATGGCGTTAGAAGAGGGCATTAACAATGTATGTCAAGATCCTCCAATTTTTGCACTTCCACTGTTGACAAAGAGTTGTGGAATACAGAGACAAAGCACTACATCTCACTTTAATATCCATTCACATAAGTAAGCATACCAAAAACCTATGTTGGTATCCAAGTTGTCACTGACAGACTTTTTTTTTTCCTTAAAATAATAGTTTCCATGTACTATATCTGAAAATGTGAAAAAGCTACAGTTGACAAGTCAAGCGCTGAGAAAAAAATTATGGCTAATGCCAGAATTGAGAATGACAGTTCAATCTTAATTTCTCTTTTTTATAGCATATACACTGTAACAGCATTATATTATTATGAGCTGTTCTTCCCATTTGGAAGGATGCTTTATATTAAAATGTTAGTAATGCATTTTTAAGCACAGAAAATGCTACAATGAGCCTATTATTCCTATAAAGTTTAGAAAATGTATAATCAAGCAATGAAGTTGATGGTGGAAAATGAGAAAAAACAAGCATCATTGCTATTAAAGCGTTAAGAAAATCAGACTCCTTTGTACTAAGACAATGCTTGAAGCCCCAAGGGGGAAAAAAGGAGAACACATCTGTTCCCACTGACGTCAGGAGGCTAAGGGCCAGGCTCTACCCCTGTACATGCACAACTTCCATTACCTTCAGCTGAAACAACTTGTAACTTAGGGCAGAACTGGTCTTATGCATAAAAGTCAAACCATCATATTAAAGAGACAAGTGACATAAATTACTGTAAGTGCATTCTGGAAGAGACTAACACTGTACAAAATGAAACACTGACATTGCTGCCTTGAAAATCTGACTATCCTAGTCTAAGAAAATATGCAGCCAGCATTAAAAGAAGGATACTTAGAGACACTGGCACAGGCTGTCTGCAACCAGAGTTTGGTTGTTCTAATCTGTTCAGAGGCAGATCATTTTACTTTAAAATTCCTCTTGCTGAAGATTAGAAACTAATGTACTGGCTCCAGCATGACTTGTTTTCATTTTAATTCATATGATTTTGATAGAGTTATCAAGCAATCGGGCAGAATTTACTTAACACCCCCAAGTCATTCCCCCCCCCCAAATGGTTTGGAAATAATTGCAGATATACATCACTATTTTAAATATATTTTATTGACGATGGTTTTATTTATAAGAAAGTCTATTTGGGTATTGCTGACACTGCAGTTTGTCTTGCAATGTTCTTTTTCATTGTCACATTACACCTGTGTACCTTTTAAAAAATTCTGTAATACACATTACATCCCATAAACACAAACAATTGTACAAAATATGTTCTTTTACCTAAAGGCATAACTATACATAATAAGCAATAATGGTAATGAAAGAATAAAGAAAGAGTGAACGAAAGAATTAAAAAGAATTGAAATTGTGAACTTGGAGAGAGAGCTTAGTCCATTTGCTTTTAAAAAATATCTGCTGAAACAGAATAAAATAATCATAGAACCACAGAATCATTAAGATTGGAAAAGATCTCTAAGATCATCTGGTCCAACCATCACCCTACTACCAATATCACCCACTAAACCATGTCCCCAAGCACCACGTCCAACCTTTCCTTAAACACCCCCAGGGACGGTGACTCCACCACCTCCCTGGGCAACCCGTCCCAATGCCTGACTGCTCTTTCTGAGAAGAAATGTCTCCTCATTTCCAACCTGAACCTCCCCTGGCACAACTTGAGGCCATTCCCTCTAGTCCTATCACTAGTCACCTGTGAGAAGAGGCCGACCCCCAGCTCCCCACACCTTCCTTTCAGGGAGTTGCAGAGAGCAATAAGGTCTCCCCTGAGCCTCCTCTTCTCCAGACTAAACAACCCCAGTGCCCTCAGCCGCTCCTCACAGGACTTGTGCTCCAGGCCCTTCACCAGTTTCGTAGCCCTTCTCTGGACACATTACAGAGCCTCGATGTCCTTCTTGTAAGCACAAAAGAAAAACTGCATTTTCTTAGCACTAAGGTCACAGCAATTTTTCTTTTGTGCATAATTTTATTTCAGGGACCTGAAATCATTTCATCTAGTAGGTGCCAGAGGGGTCAGAAGGACAGTAACTTACTGGGCACAGTTAAAGAGTTCATACAATGCATTTTTACATCATTCTTCAACAACATCAGTAAGACTGGCTTGCTACACAATATGGACGGCACTTAACAATGTTCTCCAGAGGAATTGTAAAAACTTGTTCGATATCTTATATTACATTGCTGGTGACAATTGGCAATTGTTTTTTCTGGCATTTTCTGAACGTTACGTAACATTTTTGCCCAGAGCTGTTATAAAAACTGGTGAAATTTCCTAAGAACTGTTTATTCATTGTCTTGCTATCTTTTAAACATACTCTGAAGAAATCCAGGAAAAAAAAAGAAAGTAACTGTTATTAAAGTGTACAGTATTTAGTTTAGTATGAAATATAGTTTAGTTTAATAAATATAGTACAAGTTTAATAATAACAACAAAGCTTATGGCAAAGTATGATAAACTGGTTATAACAGAATTATGTATTTTCCTGAGAGAAATAGTGTACTGGCTTGCACTGCAGAGACTCCAAAATCTTTAGAGTTTTGGCCCACACAAACCAAACCTACCCTGGGTAACTGCCACATAAGCAGGCTGGTAGGAGGTAGGCTATTTAGATCGAAAAAGTAGACAGTGGATCAAGACAGGTGATCGGAGTTCTTGTTTATACTCAGTAAAATCAGTTTTCCTAATCTGAGGAATATAAGCTTTGAAGACGCTTATGTGCAGTGGTACTTGTATCTTCATATGTTCTCCATATAATATAAACCTTCGTTAGCAAGATACCTTGTAAAGCAGATCCACTTTTACCAACCCTTGTGGTCTGAACTACTTTTACCACTGGTATCAAGCAAAAGCTAAGTCCAGGAGACTTCATTAATAACTTCCTGAACATCCTAATGCTTGTGAAAAGTCTTACATGCATAGGTGGGCATATACTTAAATACAAAGTATATGTGAGCAAAAGCATAATGAAGTATTTCCTTACAGAGGAGCTTAAATAGCTCCCATAAACTATTAAATGCTGCTATACAATCTAGTGCATAGATTTTTGATGCATTACATGCCTAGGTAACACTGAAATGAAAGGTCTGTGGGAGCTAATCTACTCTGAAGATGGACCAAGAGCTCAGGAAACACAACCCAGTCGGCAAACTTCCTTATCTATACTAGCCTCAGTTGGTATCTGGTAAAAATACATTTTATTTTCTCAAATCTTACAACACCCCTAGCTCAGAGTCATCCAGTGAACATCTAGTACTTCTGATTTTTTCTTTCTTTTCCCTTGTATTTTTCAGACAATGATTCTCTAGTGCATAGTTAAAATGTTTTGTGTTTTTGCTATTAAAACTTCATCACAGTTCTGTGATTTCACTACTCATACAACTAGTAGGTTATTCCAAACCCACTCTGTACTGATAAGGCTTCTTTTAATTCATTTGTACTTACTTGCCAAGACCACTACTGAAAATACTAAATAAAAATCAAGATCACTCTTTTTGAAATGCTACCACTAGCTTTTCTCCAGAATGTCATCTTGTCCTAACAAGACAACTTTTTGCCAGCCTTCACATTCCTGGTCTATTACACATATACTTTACCTACCTTTAACCACTCCTTATTTTCTGCAGTTTATCAAAATGGCTTCCATAGTCACAGCATCCCCAGATTTCAGTGTTGCATGCTGCCAACAACTAGCTAAGGTAACTAAAGTTCCCTAGGTCTTTTTTCTTCTCATATCTTAAGTACTGGTACTGTCTGACAGTCTCCAAGGAGTAGGGGAGCACCCTGACTTATAAACATTTTTTGTGATTTTGTACCCTAGTTTTTCATTACATTTAGACAGCGATTTACTCCTCTGATTTGAAGACACTCTTTTGATTTTAATTTCACTGTGAAAACAGTAACATTAATTTCTAAACATCCATTCCATTTGCTCCACCCTTTGTTCCAGCCAGCAATTACCAGAAAAGCAAACTACTCAGTTTGAGGGACAAAGCGTAGATTTTTCACCCCATCCTCAATGAAAGAGAGCTCAACTTCTTCATTTGAGGTTTTCTTTATATTTTTACACAATACACATTTTACTATTTATTTCAGTATTTATTTTAACAATCTAATTCGAGCGTTGGCAAACCTCACATCACCCTGGCTATTTCTAACCTTTAAGCCACAAATATCTTTTCACTTGTGAGTTGACAGCTTAATTCTAATACCTTGTTTGAAGTCATTCTCTTTTCAGTTGTCTGGAGTTATTCCTTACGCATTGTTCTTTTCACATCTAAGAAAAATTCCCAAGGTTTCCCCACACTGAGTTTTTCAACTGATTTCACTAACTAGTTTCTTCTTTTATTTCCCTGCAGACTACCCTTTTAAAGCTAAAATGTTTAGTTTTCAATCAATTGTATTTATATTTCCATTTATTTGAAACTAAGTCCATGATTAGTAAATCCAATATTATATTCCCTTAGTATGGGATCTCTGAATGTTGCTAGATGATGCACACCTCTATGTTTTTCCACTAAAATCAAATTCTGTAGGTGTTTGCCCTGCGCCCTTCCTCTTTTCTTGTAATGATGTGGAACAGTAGTAATTAATATTCTTGGGCCAGGAGCATTTACTTCTCTTGACTCTGCAATTTAGTGCTACTAGAGAAATAGTAATAATCCTTACTTTTGCACAGATCAAGTATTTTATAGGACACTAATCATTTAGTGAATTAGTTGCCGAACCAGATAGCAAGCAAGGCTGCCATGGCTGCATGTTCCAAGGTCCAACCTCTCCTCCAGCAAGTCTGAGCATGCATGCCTGATAGGCAAAAACACACTATATATGTATACAGTAAAGATATGAATATGCACTTGGCCAGTCACACAGTTCAACACAGACACAAACACCAATGCAAACAGAGATGGCGTGAGAAGTGTAACGCTGTCCTCTCTGGCATGGGTCCCTGTGACCTGAGGTCTGACTCCCATTGCTGGCACTTACACACCATACACACACACAGACCAGGAAGCCCTCTCAGTTAGCAAAATAGAGTTTAATGAACAGACAGGACAGACTGCAGTGATCAGGTGCAGGGCACAGGCAGACAAGCATACCAACCAGCCGGCTGTTTACACAGGACTAACCCTGCTGATCCCCTCATCCCACCATTTTCCAACACTTGCTCATCTCCAAATCACCTTGGTATCTATCTCCCTTTCCCCTGGCCTTTCACTCTTCTCCTAAACACCCCATAATAATCCTTTGTACGCTCCCCAAACGCTCTACCTATTATACACCCCATAACCTGTCCCGCCTCAGCAGTCAGTGGGGTGACCCGCAGATCCTTTCAGTTGCCTGCTGGTGCTGGGTCCCTATAGCCCCATGGGGCTGAGGCTGCCTGGGCCAGCCCCACCTGCCTCTGCGCTCCTCTGTGTGTGCGGAGATGAGCCCTTAATCACATAACAAACTGTAAACAGAGATTAAGCATCAGTGTTGAAATGCTGCCAGTTCTGCACATTCAGATCCGCAGTGCCAATCAATATAATAGTCTCAAGGCAGGGAGTAAACAGGAGCTGCCCCAAATTAGTGCAACTGTGGAACTGCGCAGGCACTGGGAATCAAATCAAAGATCCCAGCGCAGTTAAAAGCCTTTTTATAACCACTAGAAAAATAAATACAAGGAATTTCCAAACAGGAACACGGGCTCTTAGTTCTTCCATTTCATCTGAGAGACTGAGATTAAGATCCTTACCTTAATGAGACTCTTCTCCCCTCATCTGCTTTCCTCTGCCACTACAGACAACCTTCCTAGCTATTCCTGGGGCTGTTGAAGCAACTCCTCTTGAGAGCTTTGCTCCTGTCTCAGGCTTTACCGCCATGGCTAACGGCAGTGTTTCCAACTCGTGCCTACTCCAGAACTTCACTGGGACGCTGGCTACCCGGTCAATAGGACCAAGCGCCTTGGGAACACCTGCGCTCAGAGCATCTGTGTTTCCCTAAGAGCTCTTCCATCAGGATTTCTCCTGGTTTGCTTGGCTTGGGCAATGCCAAGAGCTCTCGGGCCAAGTGGCTTGGCCACACGCCTGTCTGTCTATCTGCACCGGACCGCCTGGTGCTGTTTGTGCGGCGACACGGCCGTGCTGGTCCTGCACGCAGGGCTGGTTCGTGGGGTTGTAAACTGTGGCTGCAATCCAGCCTTCTTTCTGTACGAGCCTGCCAGCTCCCCAGCGCACGCACGGCGCTCTATAAATAACAAAAATAGATGTGCTGCCTACTGGTGGATCTTAAAAATATCAGGACACCCTCGTAAAAGGGAGAAGCGTGTCCTGGTGACCTTGAACCAGGACGGTGGAGGGCTAGGCCCTTCCTCTGCCCTCCACCCCCCGGCACGGATCAGGACCCCCCGGGCCAAGCAGCTCCCCTCGTCCCCCCAGGGAAAGGCGTTTTTGGGGGGCAAGGCGTTTTTTTGGGGGCGCAGGCTGCGAAGCGCTTGCGCGCCCTGAGGCCGGCGGGAGGAGGAGGAGGGGGGAGCCGGGCGCCCACACGAGGGATTACAGCGGATTTTCCTTGGAAAACAAGACACACGCACACCCCGGGAGGAAGGCTTCCCCCGCGGCTCCGGCCTCGCAGCGCCGCGGGACCCTGCCCTGCCCTGGTACGGCGCCGCGGGGCCGGGCGCTGAGGGAGAGGGAGCGGGAGCTGGGGGGGGGGGGGGTGCGGCGGGGCGGCCTCAACCCCCCCCGTCCTCGGCGGGAGCGGAGTGCGGCGGCCCGGGGAGGGGGCGGAGAGGATGACTTCATGCCGCCGGAGCGCCGTGAATTTAGGAGCAGCTGCCGCCGGCACCGCCGGCACCGGGATGTGGGGGTGAAGAGGCAGCGGGAGCCGAGGGAGGGGCAGCGCGGGCCGCCCCGATCCGCCGCCGCCGCCACCACATCCAGCAGCGGGAGGCGGGGAGGGGGGGAAGATGCGCTGAGCCGGTCGCTGCAAAGGTGAGCGGGGGGCTGCGGGGGGCTGAGGGCCGCGGCCGCCTCCTCCGTCTCCCTCGTGCTGTGTTTTCTGCCCCGCTCCCTGCTCGGCGGCGGGGATCGGTGTGTGGGGGTCGGCAGGGCTGCGGCAGGTGCGGGGCCGAGCTCCGGGCCGCCGCCTGCTGCTGCTGCTGCTGCTCCCGCCGGCGGCAGGGAGACATCTTAGGGCCGGGGGGCTGAGGGGAGCGGAGCCGCCTCGTACACCGCCCCCGGCCGGAGCTCGCTGCGCAGGGAACTAAAGGGAGAGTGGAAGAAGTTGGAGAACCGGCCCTCGTACCGAAATGGGTGCTGCGGGCTCCTCACGGGCTTCTGCCCGTGCTCCTTTCGTTTTTCCATTGGTACCGGCCGGAGGGAGGTTTGGGATGAAAAATGCCGGCGAAATCCCAGTGCCCTCGTTGGCTAAATGGAAGAATTAATGAGTTGTGTCGCCATCATATCAACATCTAAGTGGGAAAACAGGAGTACAAGCAGCAGTGTAGCTTGGCCATTTGACATTGCGCCTTCCTTGTGGTATGTACGCGGGTCCTGGTGGTACACGAGTTGTTGCTCGGAGTTGAGCGGAAAGGGGAAAAATCTGCCTGGCCTGTGCCCCTTTCTGGTATGTTTGGTGGGTTTTGGTTTTGTTTTTCCTTTGTTCTGCTCTCAGGAAGGATGCTGAAGAGATGGCATGTCAGTACAGGAGGCCAGGGTTGGCATGCATAGGCAGATAATTAGCATGAGCTCTGTTTGCATGTGGTAATGGTTAATGGCTTTATATGGTTTGGTTGGGAAGCGAGAAGAATGATTGTGCCTCCGGTGAGAGGAAGGATAAGGTATTAATGAGAAAAGGAAGTGGGATACTGGAACCTGAAAGTTATTTAGTTCAATGTCTATTTACTTACATGTTCATCGTAAAGGATCCTGTTATGCTGTGTGCTCATTGAGCAGCTCACGTAGTTGTGGGTTCCTCAGTTGTGGCCAAAGCCCCAGGCCATGGTGCTGGAATGATAAAAATAATACCTATGGAGGTAACAGGCAGATAGATGCTTGGTCTCTTGTCATTATTTCTGGGAAGATGTTTAAATACACGTATTTGCCTCAGTATTGTTGCTGGGTAAGCAGAAGGCGGATGATGACTACGGAGGCAGGAAATGCATATAAAAGACAATTGAGGCTTCACAAGGCTGAAACAAAGAGTGACTGGTGAATTGCACTGTCAGAAATCAGTTCAACAGACAGATCTGTACTGTGAAGAGCAGTCATTAAGTATGACCCCGTATAAGCTATTATAGTCATTAACTATGGCCCCATATAAACCCCGTTAAGCACTCCATGGCACATCCATTGTATGCATTTCAAGCCAGAAAAAGTAATAACCCATTCCATCAAATCTGTAGTTTTCATCTACCAAACATATACCTTGTTCCTGTAAAACACCTGGGAGCCTGAATTATGATCTCTCTACTTTTTGTGTGTGTTTTGGTTTTTTTTTTGGTCAGAAAAGAACATGGTTGTCTGTCTCAGCAGTTGCAATGTTGCAGTCATCTGTTGATTTCTGCTGTAATGGCCTCCGGCTGGAAAAAGAAACCATGCAGCTGAGTTCACATACTTTTCATATTAGTCCACCCATTCTATATTGAGTCCATTGCTTTGCTGAAGAGAGCATCAAGTAAGGGTTTCACATTCTGTTGTTGTAAATGTGGGGTAGTATGAGTACTTGCTAATGTTGACAAAACATTACCACAGTAAATATAGCTGTTTATGCTTCCTGGCAAATGTAAAGAGGGTTTCAAAAGGATGTCAGTAATTTTTAAAACAATGTGGTGCCAGGGAAGAAGGACTAGTTGGCCAAGAGTCATTATTATAGATGTGAATGTACATCTGCTTGGTTTGACACAGAAAACTTGCTGTTGTTTTTATTTTATGTGTACTCCAAAGACAGACAGTGAAAAAGTGTATATGTAACTACCAATGTGGATTTAGTTAAATGGTGTAACCAATGTAAATCAACTTGTTTCTTAACTCCTCTTCCTCCTTTTGTTACAGTACCTACCAGGCAAAGAAAAGGATCTTTGCTGTGGTTGATCTGGGGCAAGAGCCCCGCTGCCTGGAAGAACGGCACAGTTGCCCAGCTGGTTGATGCCAGACAGACTGGGTGGCAGCTGAGACTTAGCTGTCTTTTCCTCAGAGGGTCTGCTATTTTGGATTTCTTCATCTGGGTTAGTTCTGCAAATTTGTAAGACCTTAATTATCTCTGAGATTTCTAGGCCACAGCCAGCCTTTGAACCAGCAGGTTCATTTAACCAAATTTATGAGCAGGGGCCAGATGGATATGTTTGCATAAAGCTTGTTTCTTTAGGAGAACAAACTGGAAAACCCAGTAACCTTGAATGCTCTTGAAGCTACAGAGGCTTGATTTACTTGTGCTCCTTTCCAAGGCTGAAATGAAACAGTTCAGTTAATGCGTTTTTCTTACTATGAGAATGTTCAAAGATGATATTTCTAAGTGCTGTTTGAACCAACTGAAGTAAGCACCTTCCAGATCAAGCAGGTAACAGTCCAGTTATGTTCTTACTAGACTTTGAGTCGGATTATTTTCTCCATCTACAAATTCCTTAGAGTCCAAGAAAAAAAGGAAGACGAGCGGAGTGTGAGTGAGCAGACATTAAATTGTATATAATACACGTAAGTGCATGCTCTAAATGAGCAAGAGAGTATTTTAACAGTAGTGATACTATCTTTTCTTCGTAAGAACAAATGTATTAACGCTTGAAATGCATTTCCTGTATGTGCAGTAACTAGCATTTCTAGATGAGAAAAAACTTCTGTCAGAATTAAATGCCAGGTTTTGACTTAAATTTCATCAGTTTTATCTAAATTTCATCCAAACCCACTTGCATAGTAAAATCTTCTACTGGAATCTTTAATTATTGTCAGTAGAAAATTGGCATGCGATTGGTCAGTCAAATACAAAGGTAACAATTGTTAAGGAGAACTAAGAGTTTTATTCATTGATATCAAGCAGTGGGAACAAGACAGGCATTAAGTACCTTTGTACAGAGACCTAATTGAATACATCAGAACTTCACAACCCAGGTACTGAGGCCATGAATTTAATATCTGAAGTGTAGAAGAACATTGTTCATATATGCTTCTTGCAGGAGCAATCAGATTTGCAGTCCTCTTTAAGAGAGAGGTTTATGTGAACGCAACACAAGCACGAATCCATTTATTTGCATTAATTTCATGATGCATTGATAGACTAGTTTCTTGAAAGTCTTCGGGTTTATACTCTTAAAAAGTGACTCTAAAATAATAAAATAAATGATCTTATAGTGTAATAACTGTATGATTCCAGTATGTATCCATGTCTTTAAACATAAACACATCGGGAGAAAGTAACATAAAATGGAATCTCTTATAGGAGTGTTGGTGCAAATGTCCTAGCCAAATGCCAGATTAAGCAATCTCATTTTTCATCCCTTTAAGCTTGCAGTAGAACCAATGAGTTACGCTGGTGTTCTTTGTGCTCCCTAGCGTACTGCCAATATACTGCATTTCTGAGCTGCCTGACTTTCTGTGGCAGTAAAATGATTCCAGGGTACCTCTGTCTTTCTACCCTGGGTGAACCAAGTATAAAGTTGTTGTTTTTTTTTCCCCAAACCTTTTGGAGAACTTCAGCAGACAAATTCTGATGTCATCCCTGGTGTAGTTGTCTCCAGTAGAATGTATTTTGTTTTCTAACCAGTATTAAAATCGGTTTTAAAATAGGCTATATTGCTGTTCTTTGGCTTTATGGGATTCATGGGCAGTTTAACCTGTCCCATTTCAGAAGTACTTCAAAGCAATGGGCTGGTCTCTGCACACTTATGCATCCCTTTCTGCACTAATGTCCCAGTGATTTATCAGAAGTGATAGGCAAATAGGTCTAACTCCAACATACGGTCTTTGTTTCTCTGACTGCTTTTTTGTCACATCTTTTT